>NW_009924009.1:0-30365 GCF_000696875.1 Nestor notabilis | reverse complement strand
TTCCTGAACCACCTGTCTTGATGAGAAAGAGTCAACCCAGAAGATCATCTAGCCTAGTGGCCTTTGTGTATTTTCAAAACAGAACTGAAGGGGAGAAGTAATTAGTTTCTCCTTCTATTAGAGTATGAAATGTGTTTTCACTGCAGGTCCCATCTTTAATTTTTCTTAAAAGTTGTGCATTTTGCATGCAGGTGCAGAACTAACATGCTCCATACTAATTATTCTCTCTTACGTTTTCCAAAAGGAGTGGCTTTCAAAAGGACATGGAGAATACAGAGAAATCCCAAGTGAGAGAGACTTCTTCCAAGAAGTCAAAGAAAGTAAAAATGTGGTTTGCCATTTCTATAGAGATACAACATTCAGGTATAGTAAATAAGCTGTGCTCAAGAAACCTTTTGTTTATAGATGTCTACAGAAACAGACATGTTTTTATTCTTTCAAATTCCACAAATGAATAGGCGTTTTTAAAGTAATCAGATTCCTTCATTTTCCAAATCTCATTCCCTTCTCAAACATTTGATTTTTAATTTTTTTCCCCATTCCAGTTAATCTGAACATGATCTGACAACAATTAATACTCTGTTAAATAGTTAATTAGAATATAAATGGATAACTTCTTTGACAGTATTTGAGAGTGTTGTGTTTCATTATTTTATTTGAGGGAGCCAGGTCTCTGAATGTAGTGATTATGTGGTAGCAACATTTCAAATAGATCACTTTGGTTATTCTGGACAGTTCTGACAAGCAAAAATAAAAATATGATCAAAAACTTCAGTCTAGACATCTTCAGAGTTTAACCTTTTACATTGAGAGGATGTGGATACCAGTTGCAGCTCAGCTGCTTTCCCTTTGTGCCTGTGCCCTTGTGATTATGTCACACTTCTAGGGTATGAGATGCCTAGACCTGAGAATATGTCCTGGCTCAGAATAGGAATCTAAAATAAGATCTCCCACTTCCTTGAAAGAATGTTGGATGTTCTGGGTTGTAGGCTGTTCCTCAGTGGGTCTGTCTCGATACCTTCTCTTAAAATGCAGTAGCAAAGTAAGAGTAGTTCATTGAAGGAAGAGCCAGTTGTCCTGGTTTTGGTGTTGGTTGGTTATGCCACCCCCCACCCAAGGTGTTATATTCTCTCTAGCTTACAGAATATATATATAAACTGAAACAGTCTCAATGTGAGAAACTGAAAGAGGTCAAAGCTGGATTATGTTGAAATGAGGCATCTGTATTCTAAGTTAAATATTGAAGCTTCAGAAATACGTGAAGCAGTTGTATCTGGCTAGCTTTTTCTCGAAGAAGTCGAAATACTATCTTTGAAGATAAGCAGCTTAGAACATATTTGGGTTGTTTGTTTCTCGTTTCTTGAATTAACAAAGTCTATACGCTCAGTAGAAAGAACTTAAGAGAAAGTTCTTTCTAAAATGTGTCATGCTGACAGCTAGCTTGAAGCTAGTGTGTTAGGCTTACGGACCACACTATCAAGTTGTTTTCATCCTTGTCCACCCCAGCTTTTTGATCTGCTGGGCTCCCCTCTGGAGTTGAAGGACAGTCACATCACAGAGTTCATGCAGCTAAATCAAACCACTTAAAGAAGACAATCCGGAAAGTTGAGATTGCAGCTGACAAGTCTACAGATCTCTGCCGTCTGACAAGTATTTTGAGCAGTTCTTGTTACTGTCCCTTAACTGAGAAACAGTGATTGTATGCTCACTCCTATTCCATTGCAACAGAAAAGCAAACTATTTTTGCCTGTAGCACTACTGAAGCAGACTGTGCAAATCACTTATTTTTATTTTCCTGTACAGTAAGTTACCACATGTCAGTTGTGGGGGTGGTGACTGAAAAACACCAAAATGCTGTAACATGTTGAGAGCACTTTTCTGGCAATGTGAAGTTTGTTAGGGATTTTTCCAGCTGACAGGCTGTGAGCTAGAGCAGGAGTTAGAGGGAAATTTCGTCAATAAATGTGGGCCTCAAGAAACAAGAGAGGCTTTCAGATGTATGTGGGAGTAATTAGGAAGAAATTAGAGAAATGGATGGTGTAATTGTGCAATAAAGGTGCTCCAGGCTGTTGTTCTAGTAGTCATCAAATCCAGCTACCTTTGAAACAGTTTCTCTTGAAACTAAATTCTTAATTACAAAGGTCATGTCTGAGGAATTAATGTGATAGAATTAGCTCTTCACTGTTCCTTTTAAACTTTCTCTAAAATGCTTATTCTTCAGCTTATTGAGTCTAACACTTCTATATATTTTGGGTTTTTTTCACAGGTGCCAAATAATGGACAGACATTTGACTGTATTGGCAAAAAAGCACATTGAGACAAAATTCCTGAAATTAAATGCTGAAAAGTCTCCTTTCTTGTGTGAGAGACTGCGCATCAAAGTACTTCCCACTCTAGCACTGGTAAAAGATGGAAAAACACAAGACTATGTTGTGGGTTTCACTGATCTCGGTAACACTGATGACTTCACTACAGAGACCTTAGAATGGAGATTAGGCTGTGCAGATGTAATTAATTACAGGTAATTAACTGGTTTGGGATTGTTTTATTTTCAGATCCAGTGCAAGGAGAATGCGCTCACAGGCAGGAGAATCTGTAATAGTTTGTAACTTGGGTACATCTGACACACAAGAGTTTAATCCAGTTGTTTAATCTACTTACTTTGGCAAGGGAAAGAAGAGGGTATCTCCTCAGCAGAGTACTAAGACATTGTAATGAGCATTATGTTGTCCTTTCTGTACAGTAACAAAAATAAACCAGTTCTTACCCTGAGGTGTACAGAGTAGATATGGTGCTTTAATGTGGCCTTTCAGAGTCATGCATCTAATGGAATCCTTTCTAAATCAGCTATAGATTCTTGTGTCACACCTGCAATGCAGTAAAGTTTGAGCATTTTTAATCCATCAGAAAACATAGCAAGTTATCCTTAAACTGCATCCTAGCCCATTCTGCATATATGAATATGAATTTTGGTTTTCAATAAACAGTACAGAAAGTGAAAATAAGTTGCAGAAGTGCAAATAAGTAATTTGTGTAGCACTACAATATAGTTATCAGAAATCCCACATTTAAGACTATAGGATAGAAGGTAGTAGTAGGTAACTGTCACCACAATAGCCTGTCTTTACAGGAGAATCATTTACCAGAACTTTCTGCTTTGCTTTCCAGTGTGGCTTAAACATCATTATCTTTTAAGTTAATTTTGCTCTTTTGAATGTTTGGGGTTTTTTTTGTTTGGTTTTTTTTTGGGGGGGTTGGGGGGCATTATTATTTTAAATGAATTATCTGAGTTTATTTCAGTCTCTAATTTCCATATTTTTGGAAGAAGTATTGTATCTTAAGTCAAAGAAACTGCTGTTCAATTTAGCAGATGTTGGAACTTCAGATAAAATGACTAAAATAAATGAAAATCTATAATGAAATGAAACTCTGTAATTCAGAATGAGTGGTAATAGTGGCTTAACAGTTCGGTAACAAATATGCAGAGGAGTCAAAGACAGTTTGGCTATATGTTCTAAACAGCGACAGCCTTTTAGAGGAAATGTCTGTCAGTGGAGTTGTACCAAGCTAGAACTGTGTATTCCACTCTTGGAGCTCATTGTGGAGTGGGAAGTTGTTTCGTTCTTTGTTCATTTTGCCAGATCCTGAATTTGGTACCCTGGCTTTGCAAAATGAACCACAGGATCTGCACAGCCCAGGAGATCTGTTGGAAGCATTCATTTGTGTACAAGTGTTGCATTTCCACGCTCTCCAATTGTAATGTCCCATGCTCTGGAGCTCCTGAAAGGAGATAGTCCTCCTCAGAGCCTAGAAACAGCTCTTTTCCTTCAACCCATGGGAGAGCAGACAGTAAAGGATATATCGTATTTAGAGGGGAAAAAAGCTTGAGGTGACACTGTTTGACCAAAATCAGAATTCAAGTGACATATTGGCTTATTACTGATGTGTAATTAGCTGGCAATCAGTGAACTGCTAATTTAGGATCAATATCAGCAAAATGTTGATACCTATGCATTTCTAAACATCCTTCCATAGCTATTTCCATAAGGTTCTAATTGCTCACCTACTCACTGACACTTAAATACAAACCCCTCATGGGTGATGTGAGTGAAAGCATTCACACCCTTTTCTGAGCAAGGAGAGGGTATTCCCCTCCTTGTGCATCCCTGCTATAGGAGATGTGGGTGCTCCAGCTTTATGCAAGTGCCTGCTGTTCCCAAAAAACCCTGGGCACACACACTGGTGAGGGAGTCCTACAAGGTATGCATGCACACTATGAATCCCTCCATAGTCTGCTAGCTGGAGTGCAGTACCCAGTGGGGAAGCTGCTCTGTCGGCTGAGATAGTACAAAGTGACTTCTGGCAGTACAAAACCCAGTTCATCTGTTTCTACTCCAAAGTCCCTGTTACAAAACTTTAGCTGCTTTTGTATTTCTGGCTTCTCACTTGTTTTGAAAAGTCTCTCTAATTCCCTGGTTACTGCATAATCATAGAATCGGCTAGATTGGGAAAGACCTTCAAGATCATCAAGTCCAACCTTTACCTCAGGACTGCCAAGTCCACCTCTAAGCCACATCACTAAGGGCCTTGTCTACACATTTCTTGTAATCTGGCAGATGGATGTCTTTAGTTTGGAGCAAAAGCCCTCTCACACAGAGTTTGGGGTTTTTTTTTCTCTAGAGCTCCACTCACAGCTGCTGTTCATGTGCACACTCCTGTCTTAAGTACAGTTACCCAGGCCATTTTGTCCAGGATGTGCTATGCTAGCAACACCACAGTGCTGCTTAGGGTGGCTTTAGGGAGTACGGGTTGTGTTCTCTCACAATGTTTTTCTGGAGAACCAGGTAATAAGAGCTACTACTTACTGTCTGCATGAATATGGCTTTAATGAACATCTCTTACTCTTTTCCTCTAGTGGTAACTTGATGGATCCACCTTTTCAAAGTCAAAAGAAATTTGGAACAAGCTTTACAAAGTTGGATAAGAAGACCATCAGAGGAAAGAAATATGATTCAGATTCTGATGATGACTAGAATGGCAGCTATATGTATTTATAAATCATCTTTTGTTTATGCTTGGTACATTTCTAAGAATGTTTTTTATACAGCTTACTGCTTTTCATTACATCTGCACATAATGCTCATTTTTCTATACAGTTTTATACAACTGAGTCATAGCAGAAAAAAGCTTAACTATTTTATTTTACCTCTTTTGGAAGTCATTTGTAATTAAAAAATCTGAGTCCTTCTAATTAAATACTGTGGCAAATGATGAACTTTGTCTTAAGTATAAGTTTCTGAAGTGTTTTGAAGTAACTGTTAGAAACAACTGTACCGAGTCACACCAAAGGTCCCTCTGGCCCAGCATCCAGTCTCAGTGGCCAAAAGCAGATGCACAATGAAGAATAAAAACGGGGTGAGGAGATAACAATGCTTTCCCAGAATATACTTTAAGCAGTCTCTGTGGCATGGGAACTCCATATCTGAGAGCATTTGCTGGTTAAAATCATGGAAGAAAAATCTCTTTAAATCCTTATAGTATCCTAGCATCCATATCATATGGCAAGGAGTCTACAGTTTAACTGCTGTGCGAAGAACTACTTCCTATTGCCTTTCTGGAATCTGACAGTTCAAGGGCTTTTTTTTTTTCTTTAATTTGCTGATTTTCTTCATTAAAGGAGATGATGGACGCTTTTTAAAAAGATTTTTCCCTATCACTTCCTCTTCCAGTTGTCCTTTAAAATCTATTATTACTTTTCAATGAAGCACCACAAAATGATTAGTAAAGGAATTACGCATTTTAGCAAATGATTGCTTAGCTTATGGTGCCATATCATGATATTAAATAACTAAACTACGTTGCACTATGAGTTGTAAAAACAGTCGTAACCTCTGTGAATTCTGAAATAGATGGTCAAGAGAAATGCCCTTTTACCATCTGCATAGGCTGCATGTTAAAGCTGATACAGTGGGTAATAGCACATAGCAACAAGCATATTGAAAACAGCCTTGTTCACGGGTTTGTATAATTCTGTGGTTGTGAATGTGTGGATTTTATAGCAGATGCTTTGTACAAGAGAGTAGAATAGAGAAGTATTTGGGAGAAACCTTGATCTGTTAAGTTTAGATATAGAGCCGTATACTGTGTACTGTTCTTCAGTAATGGACAGAGTTTTCAAGGGAGGCCTTCCTTGGAACACAATGCAAAATTTCTGGCTAGGTGAAGAGTTGATGAGTGTTCTTTTCATTTGAAAAAATAAAAGGATAAAAAAATTGTTTGCTTTGTGCTGAAGGACCCTTTTGAGGTGGTACTTTGAATCCCGTTGGTCCAAAAAGCAGTGAAGTGCGTCTAGTCAGTCTTGCCGCCTTGTAGTGGAGAACACTTGTGATTGGGCCAGCCCAGCAATATATGTCTGTAAGTAAGTTTAAAGAATTATATTTTATTTCTGTTCACGTACATTGGAATAAAATTATTTTAATTCTAATGCTGACTTTTGCATCCTTTCGGATAAGGTGGCCTGGGTGCTGCAGGCTTTTTTTTTCTTTCTTTAGGTAAGGTCCATCAGAAAGTTGCATGTGCTTTTTTTAGATTCCTAGCAAATTGCATAGAATTCTAGTATTACAACATCACATTGAGAAGGCAACCAGCTTAAAATGTACGTAGCTGCCTGTTAATCTACTAGCAGCATAAAGCAGACTTGCTTTGAGTTGATCTTTTTAATGCACAAACTCTCTAAACGCACTAGAAGGGGCTTTCTTTTTTTTCTAATCCAGTTGCATGAAATACCATTTAGGAAACCAATGTTCCAACAGTATTTTTAAGAGTGCCTTAGCAGGACTCATCTCTGAGTCCTAATTATGTCGAACAGGCTGTGGCAATATAAAATCATGTCTAGCATAGCTGAGTGCTGTGTGGAAACACGTGGGCTTGTCAGGATTCTAGCATGGTGCATTATTAGAGGCTATTCAGTTCCATGTGTGAATAGCCCCATTACAGACTCCATGCAAATCCTAGTCAGAGTCTGTGGTTTCATGTCATTTCAGCTGCTGATGTTTTTTCTAGGTTAATCTTCCTTCCTCGGACCTCTTCCTTCGTCTGGCTTGTAATACAGCAACACGCACTCCAGTGCTGACACAAGGAGTTTGCAGAAATGCATGGTTTGGATAAAAGGGGAACGTGAGACTCTTTGTACTAATAAGTTTATCCTCTCCATTCTTGATCTGCATATTACTTTGAGATGAGCAATCCAAATCCAAGAATTTTATTTTGGCTGAACCTTAGAAATTCTTTGAGAACTGGAACATCCCAGTGATTTAAGTAGTGAGGAACAAATTATTCTATGGTAAAGCTCAGTGATTTTGCAATGCAGATTAAATAACGAAGTGTCCATGATAGTTAAGACCCGAGTCAGCAAGCTAGGAGTGTAAACAGTATGGAGAACAGCAACTCAAGCTCATGTTAGCTGTACAGACTTGAAAAGCACGAAGCTTGTCAACAGCGATCTAGTGGCAGCGTGGCTGATGGATGAGAAGGTGACAGTGATGTGCAATATCTAGAAAGGATGCAGGTTGCATGGGATTGCCTACCACAGATTGATGGTGTATGTAAGGACGTGACTAAATAAGGTTCCTGAGCCTAGAGTAATCACAAAATGGTAGCTGGTCTGGCATGTATTAGCCATGAAAGGGTATTATACAATAAAGAGATGAGAAATGTCCACATAGAGCTTTTGAAGTTGTAGGGCTTATGCATGAACTCGGCATGTAACTTTAGTAATGATTCGTGCTTAAGTCTCTGCTTGATGCTCGCATGAAGTAGTCATTAAAAAAATGCATGCAGACAATAGTAATAAACAAGATCTGCATTGTTCAGCTCTTTGTTAAAGCTAGATTATTGACTGGGAATACTTTGATCACTGATTGATCCCTCATTATGGGACGGTCTGCTTGCAAAATCTACCTGAAAGTTGAGTGCTGAGTTAAGCTTTGGGATTTGGGAAGTGTGAAGAAGTCTGGTCCCTGAAAGAAGGGGAATGAGAAATAAATCCAGAGCGGGTAACAACTGAGCAGCTGCTCTCAGACCCCATTAGCAGGCTGGATTGCCTGCAGCTGTCATCAGCAGTCATTGAAGGAGGCTGACCCTAAAGATGGATTGATGCCTTCCAGTCCTTGGTTCCAGGTAATCCACACTGTGGTATTTCCCATCTAGAAATTCTAAAAGGAATAATTTTTAGCATATATTTATAGAAAATCTGGGGTTTGAACAGTACAGTTTCTAAAGCAAACCTTTTGTCTTCCACATAAGAGTAAAGCCAGTGTCCTCAACCCAGTGTGAGGGATGCTGTCGTTTTGTCTCTCGCATACGTGCACACAAAACCAAGCACAAACTGGTGCATTAATAATTCAGCTTTTGTGCTCATTGCACATTCAATAGCTGTGTATTCCAGTTTCTAAAAGGAAAATGCTGTCAGTAGTGGATTGATCTGTGTCTCTTCAGAACAGCTGTATATGACAGTTCAGGAGTGAGGGCTATGCTCTGGAATTTAAGGAAAGCCTCTCTAGGAATCAGAAGTGAAGAGCACTTGAAGTTACAGTAGAATGTTTTAGAACCATTCTGAGGACAGTGTTGCCCCTAAGAATAAATAGATGGATAGGTTCCTCCACATAACTGCTCCAAAGGTCTACTCCGATCTTCTGTTCTTGGGTCATGCTTTGGAGTTTTCAGTGTTAAGCCTGTCTAATGTGAGCATGGTGAACCAAGACATTCCAGTCTTCCAGATGCTCCTTGTTAGCTGTTCCCCTGCAGAGCACCATTCTGCATTGTACGCTGCAAAAGGGAACATGTGCCTCCTTCATCAGTTTGAGCTAACATATTAAACTGGCTAAAGTAGTACATAAGAGATCATATCATCACCCCAAAAAACTCTTGCTCAAATTTGGTGCATTAATTTCAAGTGCATGTGCACTGAGTGATATTTGATGCTTGCTGATAGAAAGGAACTAAAGAAAACCAACTTCTAGAGATGCCACGAGGTGCATATTCTAAGGCTGTATGTTTTTTGGATTAGCCATTACAGCCATGGCTTTAGCTGCCTAAAAACTACCACTGATCCAGGAACCAGGAACCTGTGTCAGCTCAGTGTTGAAGCCATGTTGATATACCTTGCCTTTTGAACACAACCTGTTCAGCCATTATCTGCCTGTTGGTATGATTTCAACACGTGACTCCTACAAAAAAGGTTTAAAAATTAACTTATCTGCTTCACAAACTATGCAACCTCCAGTAACCATTGGCTTTTCCCAAGATGACATCATATGAAAATCAGGTGACTGTAATACACAAAGTCACATTAATTCCTTTCCTAATCTTCTTCCTCCTTGCTAATTGTTTCTTTTGTTAGCGTGCTGCCCTAGAAAGAGGTCTGAAATTGTTTCCTGTTTGGTTCCTAAATTGTTGATAGTCCTCACTGCTTTGTATGATGAATTCCAGGCACACAGAAAGATTCTTAATGGTTATAACAGAATGGTTTGAGTTTGAACAGACCTCAAAGCTCATCAAGTTCCAACCCCCTGCCGTTGGCAGGGACACCTTCCTCTAGACCAGGGTGCTCCAAGCCCCGTCCAACCTGGCCTTGAACACTGCCAGGGATGGGGCAGCCACAGCTTCTCTGGGCAACCTGTGCCAGGGCCTCAGCACCCTCATAATGAAGAACATCTTCCTTATATCTAATCTGAACCTCCCCTCTCAGTTTAAAGCTATTCCCCCTTGTCCTGTCACTACATGCCCTTGTGAAATGTCCCTTTCCAGCTTTCTTGTCGACCCCTTTTAGGTACTGGAAGCTGCCCTAAGGTCTCCCCAGAGCCTTCTCTTCTCCGGGCTAAACAAGCCCAACTCAGCCTGTCTGCATGGAAGAGGTGCTTCTCTATGTGGGTCCCTGAACTGCACACAATACTCCAAGTGAGGTCTCACGAGAGCAGAGCACAGGGGCAGGATCACCTCCTCTGACCTGCTGGTCACGCTTCTTTTGATGCAGCCCAGGATACGGTTGGTTTCTGGGCTGTGAGTGCACACTGAAGCTGGCTCATGTTGAGCTTCCCATCAACCAGAACCCCCAAGTCCTTCTCCACAGGGCTGCTCTCAACTCATTCTCTACCCAGCCTGTTGCTTGAGGTTGCCTGGTCCCAGGTGCAGGACCCTCTCCTGGCTCAAACTTCAAACGACTTGCTTTAGGTGATAGATCTCTCTTTAAGCTGGGTTGTGAACTGAAGTCTCATATGAGTCAGTCCAGTGACCTCTTTGCTAGAACACCTTTCCTAGAGTAAAAATCAAAGTCTCATTTTAGAGAACAGAAGGAAAATACTTTTTTCCTCATTCATAAACACTTGTGGTCTGAGTTGTTTTACATGGCAGCTAGAGAGATACTTTGTGCGGAGTGGCTGTCATTTCTATGTCCACCTGCATTCTTCAGAAAGGCAAGATAAAGGAAGAGACTGGGGACCCCCAGCACTTCTGAACACAGTGAAAACTGAGAGCCTCATGTCTTACAAGCTTGAAGACCTTTGGTATCATTACTTACCAGTGTACTACGTATAGAAAAGAAAATCTATGGAAACGTAATGATTGACCTGGCTGTACCCCTTTAAAAGTTGAGAAAGACAGCTCTAGAGGGTTTGCTTGAGATGATGCTACAGATGCATCTTTAACTGGCCAGTTAGTGGTAGGCATCCAACATGCGTCAGATGTCATGGGCAGCTTCCCTATAAAACAGTTAAAAAATCTGTGAATACCTGGTGTTACCTATAATTACATCCCAGACAAAAAGAAGAGCCTGAGAAATGCATCTGCCTGATGATATTATGAAACCGGAGTTGAAACTCACAACAGAGACAGTAATTAGTATGGGTAATGTTCCGGGTAATTTTAGATAGTATTCTCACCACCCAGTGAAATGTGATGCTGTAACCTGCAACCTGAAGGAGAACAGCATGTGCAATACATAATGCTTTTCAAAATGATGATCCATTTTCCTTGCATCTCCATTAAGTAGGATATAAAAAAACCCTCTCACCCTGATAGATCCCTTGGCATGAGGAAAAAAAATAGTGTCCCTGCCCATGGCGGAGTGTTTGGAACTGGATGGTCTTTAAGGTCCCTTTCAACCCAAACCATTCTGTGATTTTATGATTCTATGAAAATCTGTGAGTAGAAAAGAACAGGTGATATTGAGCCTTGGTGTGCTTTAGATCGCAAGGATAGTCCTTCCTCTATTATGTAAAACAAGTGGAAAACACTATTCTGTCAGGGAGCAATTTTGCCCACTCCATTCTGTGTGCCTTTTAACTCAGTGTAAATAACATCATCGACAGACCCATGGGGAAACTATGTGGTCACTGACTGGGGCTTATTGCCAGGATAGCCCTGTGAATACCAGGAAGCCTTCCTGCTTCTTAAGTATAAGATGATCACATGCCATTTGATAAGTGATCAGTTCCTCTTTCCTTGACTTTCCATCTCCTCCCTCCCAATCATACGCTGTGATGACCAAAATCCAGCACAAGGGGAATGTGTACTGGCATTCATTATGTTTAAAGATTACACAACAGGAAAAGGAGCTTAAAATTATAGGGTTGTTGTTTGTTGTGTTTTAGTTTTGGTTTTTTAATTAGAACATTTGTGTCCTTTTTCTTAAATAGTAATTTAATAACATCATATTTCTATGGCTTTCATGTATTTTCCTTACCAGCAAGCAGGAGGGCTAGCAACTTGCTGTCCTTCTAAATGAGTCTCGCCATATAGATGAATCAAAAAACCTGTGCTTCCAAACGAAACACCAAGAATAATGAAGAAAAACATAAAAAGAGGTACGGTGGTGTTACGAGAGAAAGTAACATTTCTCTTAATAACAGGCACATCAGTCCAGCACATTCCTGGATATCTCTTTATGAATTCCAGCCGTTTAGAAAGAGCTGTTTTAGTCATATGCGCAAAGATGTACTACTACTCATCCCCTCTGAAGCCTAGCAAGAGCAGCATCATATCACAGCTGTGCAGATCCCTTCTGTCTGGTTATGGGCTTTCAGAAGCAGCCCTTATCTGACTCTTGACATAATTTTGCATATTAAATATAGCATATAAATGAAAAATTGTGCCTTACTAGTACCAGGTGCAGACCACTCTCGTTAAGTGGTTCACCTGAATTCAGTGCTCCGGGCTTACAGCCCCACGAAGACCTTCGAGCAGAAGATGATGTTTCCAAATGTCGTGCAGGTCTTCTTACATGGTGGTGCCTTGGACAAGAGAACTGCCTTAGAGCCTTGTCCCATTCAACTTACATGAGCACAACCTTGTTTCTATAGAGGCTGCCTGATTTCAACATTCACTTTAAAAGGCAGTCAGCACATTTTGTGGGGATAAAGAGGTTTTTAGCAAGAAAAAGTCCAATTTCTAATGTTGCTAAAAGAATATCCTCTTATTTGGCCTTATACTGGAAATCATGTGAATACAAGGAATCTGTCCCAGGCACTTAAGAGTATACAGCAGCACAGATAAGAATAATCATATTTAAAACATATCATCTGCTTTTTAATGAGTAAGTAAAGAGCAATGCAATGCAGAACAGGCATTAAGAATTCATGTGGCAGTACTGTGAAATATAGAAAATCTGTGATTACATAAGTAATTAATGAGAAAGAAAATACATAGCAAAGACAAAGAGTATTTAAATTCAAAACTTTATCTTAAGTACCATCATCAAGTGGACAACACCTTAGGAAATAAATCTTACTTGGGGTCAGAGGCTACTTCTCAAACAAGATGCCAAGTGATGATTATGAACCGAGGTTCAGTGACAGAGGAACCCTAGTTTATTATCACTAACATGATACTGTTTTTATAAAAGGTAACTTGATGTTAATACTAAATTATTTTGATCTAATTGAGAGAGCACATCTCTTTCTAATATAAATTGTCTTGTTCTATAGAAGGCAAATGAATACAGCTACTGGGTTAGTTGCCATTCAGTTTGATGCCTCAGTGCATTCTCAGCTTTTCCCATCTCATTTCTTCTGGCTTTCCTCTCCTCTATTTCTTCAGTCACTATTTCCTTTTGAAAGGATTAAAGCCACCCTACACACGTGATGTCTTTATTTTCTACCTATTATTTCCAAAGATACCACATAGATTCCCCCCCTTCTATTCCACTCTTGAGACGTTCTTCCCTGTGAGGGTGCTGAGGCCCTGGCACAGGTTGCCCAGAGAAGCTGTGGCTGCCCCATCCCTGGCAGTGTTCAAGGCCATGCTGGATGGGGCTTGGAGCACTCTGGTCTAGTGGAAGGTGTCCCTGCCCATGGCAGGGGGGTGGAGCTGGATGATCTTTGAGGTCCCTTCCAACCCAAACTGTTCTGTGATTCTATGATTCTTACCTTACATTATGTCAAACAGTACCTCTTACTACTTAAAATGTTAAACCTCAGTAAAAGAATTAGTGATAGTCTAGTCTGAGATATCACAGCAAGATACCAAGTTTGTACATGAAGAATGAATGCCTAGCTGTAATCTTTGGGAAGATGTCTATTATCTCAATTATATTTGTCTTTATTGATTTTTAAGGTGACAAAGTGCATTTGACCATCTTTTGGTTTCTTGATCTCACTTGGTTTTGAACTCAATGATTTGTTCCTGCTCATGGCAGGGGGGTTGGAACTAGATGATCTTAAGGTCCTTTCCAACCCTAACTATTCTATGATTCTATGATTCTATTAGTATATGACCAAAACAGTGTTTCCTGGCCACCACCCACGCCCAAAAGAGAGCAGTGGGAATAGATGGATTTGTGATGTATTAAATAATGAAGAGAAAGCTACTGGAAGAAAATCTTGCATTCCTAGCCCCCATGCGTGCTGGACAGAGTCTTGGGAAGTGAAAGTGTGGGGAAGGGGACAGGATTGAAGGGCTCTCACCTCTCAGACCATCTTTCCATTTCCAAGTAACTCAGATGTTTTTACATACATGAAAAGTATTGCGGCTACAAGGTGCAAGTCTTCCAGAGACCCACTGTGTGCCCCCACTGACTTCAGCTGCTGATAGACCAGTTCCTTTCCTCCTCATTTCAGCTGCAGGATCCTGCCTCCCCAAATCTGAAAGTCAAACCCTGCTTCTGCTCTCAAAGTAGTCAAGTCACCCTCCTGAGTTAGGCTTGCTGTAAGCAATGAAACAGTGAGATCCTTTCCTTTACTTGTCCTTTTTAGAATTCATATGAAAGCCTGATACTTAGTTAAAAGCTTGCCAATCTGAAATCATTGCGGAAATGAGACAATAAATCCTTCCAGAAATGTGTCCAGACTAATCTCAGATGCAAAGGAAGCAGAGCACTAGGCAGGGATCTGATTTTTGCCTGGCCTTTGCCACTGATTCACTGCAATGCTTTCTGCAAGCCATTTATTGTGCATCAATGTTCTTACTGTTGGAGGAAAAACAGTATTTATTTCCTTTCAGAGTTGTCCTGAGTATTACTAACCACTGCTTGTGCAAATCTTTGGATGAAAGGAATCGTAAGAGTGCTAAGCTCTTAATATATATTACTTATTGTACTTTAAAACAAATGTCATCACACTAGGTAGGAATTAACATTCCAAAGCCCATAGGGCGGGTACCTTTGCATACACATATATATAAAAGTCATCAAGTGACTTGCCTCAGAGGAAGGCTGACTGAAGACAGGTGAGTCTGAATTCATTCATAGACTTCATTTAGAGCCAGAAGCTTTGATTTTGCTTTGATTTAGCATCTTGTCAATGTTGTGTTTGCTACGCTATTTCTGCCTAAGGCCTGTGATGGGTTTTGTGATGGGAGGGAAAAAATAAGGCTGATAACTTAAAACTATATAATCTGTCAATTTCCTACATGTGGAAATAGCTACAGTGTGTAGCTTTCAATGGGGTCATGTATGGATTTGCCATTGAATTCACAGGTATTGGATCAAGCTATATTGGTCTGGGCTTGTGTCAGTGTTAGTGTTAGAGCTCAAACTGAGCTACTGCGTGTACCCAGCTCTGGCCGTGGGCATTTGTTGGCCTGAATAAGCTTACTCAGGACAACAGAGTCTTTCCAATGACACTGGTGGACTATTTGTGTTTCTCCATCCACGTAGCCCAGCTTGCAGTAGAAATACAGGCTAGAGAGATTAAAATTAACTATTAAAACTATTATTAAAATCAGAAAGGGGTTTTCAAGCCTTAACCGTGTTGTGTGATGATTGCCTACAAGGCTTGTGGCATGTTTTGTATCTGAAACCCTCTTGGGAAAAAAAATATTTGTAAGCCATAAACCCTGCTCAGTTTAAATGCATTTAGCAGCAAGGCAAGTACAGTCAGTGTTTCTTGCAGTTGATAGCTTTTATCTGGTGACAATTGTGCATTTTATTAACAAGCACAGCAGATGCATTTATTAATAAAGTGATTATCTGCCACTAGTATTGCAGATCACAGAATCACAGAAATTAACACAGAAGCATTATTTCATCACATGGATGTTGGAGTTGCCTTGCATTCTCCTAGCAGAGAGTTAAGGGTCATATTGCCTGATTTTTGAAAACATGTTTTTCCAAAAGCCAAGCAAAAAATCCCATTGCCTTTCGAACAGACAGACAAAACGCGTGCACTCTGTTGCACATTAGACTTCAAACACTTACGTAATTAAAGCAAAGGTAGAGTACTTTCTCATCTTAAAGACATGCTATGGGTGTTCAGGAGAGGCCATGCGAGCAAGCAATGCTAAGTGACAGGGGCTAAAAATATCCCTGCTGGCCCAGGCTGCTGACAGGGACCTCCCTGCTCCCAAGCGCCCTGAGGCATGGCTTTTTCCTCTCAATGTGGTGGTGTAGTGGCACATGAGATGGAGGGGACATTTAACTGCAGGAGAAGTCTGTATCCCCCAAACGAAGAGGAAATAAGGAGCAGATGGGGTTCCCACCACTTGCTTCTCCTCCCACCACCACTCTCTGAAGCTGGAGGCTGCATCCCATGCTGGGGGTGAGAGGACGGATGTGCTGCAGAGGGGGTGTCCCTACTTCCCAGCTTATCTTCACCTGTCTGGTAGCTTTTGGCCTGCAAACTTTGCTACAGGGCTGTTGAAAATGAGCACCGATTTACTCACGTTCTGCAAATCACTGTGTTTCCAGGTGTCCTGGGGCAGCTGAGGAGACCCATCGCGATGATTCCCACACTGCTCCTGCTGGGCCTTATGGCCCTTGTCGGTGAGCTGGGGTTTGGGTTTGGGTTGCTGTCAAAACACGCGGGAACTGTCTGCAGAGGGACTGCAGAGAGGAGGTGTACCTGAGGTCCCCTTTCTGCACAGCGCTGTAAAACCCCATGTGGCTGATGGTCCTCATCTGCTGTATGTGTCTGCTCGCTGTCCACGTGTGTCCCAAACCAGCATGTCTGGAGTACGGGACTGACACCAAAAGGGAGTCACAGACATACCTTCTCTTGATTTTCCCAGCTAACCTTATCTGATCCCTGCCTGCTCAGAAATGATCTCACCAATGTGGCAAGCAGTTTGATGGAGGCTATTCGTTCCTCAGGAGCTGAGGAAGCAGAGTAATTTGCCCAGGTTGAGGCAAGCACTCTCCTGAATTAATTCCTCACCAAGTTACGGATAGTCACAGAAGATGCTCCCCACCAGGGTGCTTGGGTACCACCAGCCATCATCTGAGGGGTCCCAGACATTTTTGGGCATTGGATAGGGAGAGCCCTCTGAAATAACTGCAGATGCTGTGGTTCTCCTCTCCCACACCAGCCTTTAGAGCTAGTGGGGCAGAAGTTCATTCATCTAAATCGTCATTAGATTCATTCACTTCAAACTATTCAATTAGAAAAGAACAAATTTCTGTTCTCTACATTTCTTTGATAATGTTACTAATGGAGAGCAGTGGCAACCACACAAGCATGGCCAACACAAGGTGATGTGGATTACTGGTCTGGATGAATCCCTCACGCTGTATGGACTTGCAGTGCACTGTATGATATCGCTCCGAGAACTTATGTGTTCAAACACCTCTATTTAATTTTTCAGCTCCATCCATGAGTTACAGTTGCTATGGTGATATAAGTGCTCTTCAAGCCCCACTGGTCCCCTGTACAGCTGTAAGAGCCTCAGACTGTGGTAGGTATCATTCATTACTTGATTTGTCAACCTGTTTGTACCTTACAGAGAGATGCTTTGCCTGCTGCCAAATTAAATGTGTTGCAGCTACTCAATCAGCCGAAAGGGAGGAAGTAACACCTCCTCTCCCAAAACGGCAGGTGCTGTGAAGCTTCCAGACCTGGTGGGAAGTGGGAGGACAAACTTCAGGTCCCATAGTCAGGATCCTCAGCTGCTAAGCAAGGGGAAAAGGTGCAATCCCTTTTCAGATAAAATGGTTTCTTCATCAGCCAGGACTTTAGCATCAGCATCCATCAGCATCCTCACAAAACCCCGGGGCTGGTCTGCTCAAAGGGGAAGATGCGCAGAGCCAGGTCCTGAGTGCTGGCATGTCGGCTGAGCTGGCCAGTGGTGACCTGCCAGAGGCACAGTTTGCAGGAGGAATGTCCTATGAGCACAGCTGTCTTAGCCCTGGATGATCCTTTTTTGGTAACTCCTTCCCGTTTCCCTCTTTCTTGTCTTGTGTTATTGCCCCCTCTCATTACAAAGTTGGCTACATCAGCTTCATAGTGCTGAGACCTCCAGGGACTTTGCCACGTACCTCGGATGCAGGCATCTCCAGGGCAGACACCTGACTGCAGGTGTCCAAGCATGGATCTGAAGCCACTTGATTGTTTCGAAATTGTTCCAAAATTATATTAGAGAAAACCTCACCTGTCTGTACAGAGACTAACACGCAGCAGTCACTGCAGTTGGGCCGGTCAGTAGTAACATTTTGAAATTGCACTTTTCTGACTCCAGAGCCGCATTCCCAGCAGTGCAGCAGCAGAAGTGTCCCCTGGACGCGCAGTCCCACCGCCTGAGAAGCTGCCCTCTTCCCCTCATCACCCTTGGGTACTGGCACAGCAGCTCTCAGGCCACAATCAGAGCCAATAGGGCCATGCCTGCTCCTCAAGCGCCACTGCCCAACTTGGTGCGGCTGTGTTTTCTTCAGAACTTGAGTTACTCCTTTGAGACACCACTCGAAGGTAAAGCGAGGGTCTTGGACAGGAGGGTGTGTAAGGCTGCCTTTTCCTGACCCGCAGGACTTGCCATGGTACGGAGCTCTGCCGAGGCAGACATCATACGCCTGAGGAAATACGAGATCCCGATTAAGAGAGTAGCCAGAAACCTGTGCTTGGAGCCGGCGCTCATCGCTGGCATCATCTCGCAGGAGAGCCGTGTCGGCCTGCTCCTGAACAACGGCTGGGACCAGGATCGGCACAAGTACGGCTTGATGCAGGTACATCGGGATGATAAGTATGAGTAACTGAACAGTAACGCAGTATTTATCCCAGGGCCTTACCTCAGTAAATGACTGTTCTGTGTTCAAGACAGCACTTAAATTTGTTCCCTCTACATCAAAGGTTGTGCGTAAGTGTTGCCCTGAGTAAGGTCACTTCAATGAGTCACAGCCTGGGAGTACAAAGAAGATGGGGAAGATAGAGTTGTGGTTGTGTTCAGAGGAAACCCCATTTTCTTGCTTGACTTTTCTAGCTTGGTGGGCAGCAACACCAGCCTTTCGGACTGTGGGATAGCGAAGAACATATAAATCAGTGCTCAACTATACTGGTTCTTTCAATTAATGAAGTACGGGCAAGACATCCTACCTGGACCTGGGACCAGCAGCTGAGAGGTATGTATGTGACGAGCTATGTACTAGAAAGGGATACACTGAGTGATGGGAGTGCTGTGCATCTGCTCCACCACTTTTAAGGGAAAAAGAGCATCACCCTGGCAGATTTTACAGCATCTTTTGACAAAGCAAAGAAGCAAACAAACAAACAAAAAACCCACACCAGAGTCTTCTAGTTGAAAAGAAGCAATCCCAAAGCAACAGACCAGCAAGAGGTCTGAATACAGATGCAGCCTCCCAGCTCAAAGCACTGTCCATAGGGTCTCCATGTTCCTGCCTGCAGAAAAGAGACTGGTGGGATGCTAAGCTCCTTGGCAGCTTTGTGCTACTAGAAAGCAGCATGAAACCAGCCCAGCCTGGGAGCTAAGTTGTCCTCTTCTCTGTTCATCCTACAAATGAAATGGCTGTCAGCTGGAGAAATGAAGTAGAAAGCAGCCAAACAAAAGCCACTGGGGAAGGCAGAAATTGAGGTATCGCAATGCAACAGGTTTATTACAGCACACTGTTAAACTGTGTGAAGGAAGCTTGGGATCCAGCTTTGCCTGCAGTCCATGTTAGATGCATGCTGGTTTGTTCACCGTGTGCTGTTTGTTACTCTCCCATCCTTGTTCTGCCACTGCCTTTGTAGATTACACCCTTTTTTAGGATCAGCATGCCATTCCCACCTTCATTTGAAAAGAGTCATGGGTTCCTTCACTAAAGAAATAAGGATTTTACAAAATCAGACACTTTCCAACCATAATGCAGAACGAGCAATTTCCCAAGCAGTTGCGTAGGCCTGATGAGATGCATGGCCCTTTTAGCTAGAAATTTTTACTTTTAAATCTTTGTTTCTTACTTACAAGCCTGTAACAACAACTTCTTAACTCTTTCTAGGGGGAATCTGCACCTACCGTGCAAAGATGGGCAACTTCCAGGTCTATGAGGATGACCCATGTGACAGAGACAGCTACTACGTCAACAGCGTGATTAGGCGAGCCCAGTACTTTAAGAGACATGGGTTCTAGCTCATAAACCTGCACCACCACCGAGCCTCTCCTCCGCATAGACTAGCCCAGTAGTGACTGTAGTACCCAGAGCAGGTTCTCAGGTACCCTGGCAGGACCAATGCTGGTGGTAACAGCTCGGCACTGCCTTCGAGGGGACCTGCAGGGACAAGATATCAGAAGCTCAGGGCCTTTGAAAGGCAGATGGGGACAGTCCAGCGATGTTTAGGTGTTGGATGAGGAAGGTGCCTCTTCCCATTTGAAGCTGAACCTGGAGCTGTTTGTGCATCCCCCAAGTATGGGCACACAAGCAGCTCTCCCTGCGCATTGTCTGTGCTCTTTCCATCTCCTTCATCCACCTCCTTCCCTCTCCCTGGCCAATGTGGGGATGAAGCCCCTGAGTTAAACTCTTCCTTCCCCTTGATTGTGCTGGCTACAGGGCAATGAAGAGACTTCTTGCCAGGCCTGTGGTCTCTGTACTAGCTGTCCGTTCCTGCGGCCAGCCTTGTGCACGACAATACTAAACATGCTTCTGTTAGTCTCCCGAGCCCTGGAATCCACAGCCACAGTGGGGCTGGAAACCTTTTCATGGTGAAAAGCAGCCTCACGCAGGGGAAATCCTCTGTATGGGAAGTACTCCAAGTGCCATAACAGGCGTGCAAAACAGCTTTCCACCAGTCAGCAGCCCTCTGAGTGGGAGCCAGACCTGTATGCACCCAAGCCCAGGGGCTGTATCAAAACAAGTGCTAGTAAAAAACCCCACAACCTTTCCTGCTTTAATTTTTGCATCTTTATACTGGGTTTCCTTCAAGTTTAAAAGTGTTTCAGCATCTGTCCCTCTGCTGGGAATCCAAACTTCTAATTTGAAGTGAATTAGCTCTGGGTTTATAAGCTCTGTTTGAAAGTGTTTTCCAATGTGGATGGGTCTGGGTGGAAATTCAGGTTTACTGAGAATAATACTGAGAATAAGAGAGAAAATAAAGATAAACGTTGAATCCAAATATTCTTTTTTTTCCATGGGGCCCAGTGCTCAGCAACCTGTAACTTGAGTAAATAACCCAATTCATTACTCTTGCAATGGGTCTAAAACTCAATTTGAGAACAGGGAGAAGGAAACGGTGCTGCAGACACCCAAGGGTGGGTCAGAAGAGCTGGGCTGGCAGCCAGGGTGCGAGGCAGCCCAAGCCTGGCCACTGCCCCCAAACCTGTGAACAGGGAATAAGGATGTTCATGTTTAGGTTCTGAATAATAAGGATTTTGGAGGCATTGGGGCACCTTTCTGCTGGCTGTCACCATTGCCGATACAGAAGCGATGTGCCTTGTGGTCTCCTGCATTGGATACTTCAGAAAACTTTCGGGTAGTTAAGCAACATTCACTGGGAGTGACCAACATGTAAAAGTAGCTGCATGTTATGCTGCTGTAGAGCAGGGAAATGCAGTAGGTGTTCTTTAAGAACTTTTACGGGCTAACGTTGCTGCATCCGAATCAGTGATCAGCAAATCAAAAAGACAGCAAATTACAGTGAGGGAAGAAAAATCTTCTCTGTAAGGGTCCTGTGCTTTGGTTTTACAGCTGATGTCAGTACTGCGAAATGTATTTACATGTGCTTCCTACAATAACCAGCAAATGTGAGGTGGGAAGCTTTCTGTGTCATCGACCTCATATGCTGCAGGCGGTATGGGCCTGTCCCTCCATGGCTCAGGCAGGAATCTGCCTAAAGTCTGGGGCTTCAATGACTGGCTGTCATAGACACCAGGCAGAGGGAGTAATTAAACAGCCTGTTTCAGCAGTAACTGAAGCAGTACGAAACCACTGCCAAGAACAAGTCCCCATAGGCCAGAGCTGTAAGCTACATGGCTTAGCAGATTGATTTGATGACTGACTCTGAATGCTGGAGTTAGAACAATTTGAGCCACACATCTATGTCTCTCCAAGAGATGCAGAAAACAAAGGGAAATGCCACCACAGTAATGCAGTGCCGAATAACTGAGCTTGTTCTGCTTTGTTACTCATCGAAAAAGTGGGCTGGGATTTTCTAGCCAGCAACCTGCTCCCAGGACAGTGCTTCTCTGTGGTTGCCTTGGGCACGGTCAGGACTGCACCCCAAAATACTAGGTTCATCTTATGAGGGGGCAACAGTTTTTCTTCTTGAGTTGTGGCATCTTCTAGTGTGAGCTTCTAACACGGTATTCTTGAACAGTGTCCAGGATACTTGGCAGGCTTCTTTGGTTTGGGGCTGCTCCTTTTTGCTGGAGACTGTTGAATCTAATGCTTGCCTCAGTTTATTTGATTGCCTTCCTTGAAACTAAATACTCCCATGCTGGATGTACATGGACTGCTTTTTCCCATTTCAGTGTTAAAAGAGATCCTAGAATCACAGAACCACAGAATGTTTTGGGTTGGAAGGGGCCTTAAAAATAATCTATGATCAATGGCAGAACTATACTCTGGCAGGCCTTTTGTAGCCTTTCTGAAAGATGAAGAAAAAGATGTATGAGCTGGATCTGAATTGGAGGTTGCTGAATACCTCAACTAACAGTGAGCACAAGGCATACCCATGACATAAACCATGATTTCAGTCAGTTTTGAGGCTGCCCAAAGCCATCACCTGTACACCTGACACAGCAGGAGAGACCATAACGCTGTGTGGCTTGCATACTGCCTCCTCCATGGCAAGTGAGCAGTGGAACAAGTGAGAGATGATGCAAAGAGCACTGACAAAAGTCACAGCAGGTTCTCTGTCCCTGGAGACCTGAGCCTGCAGCAGCTCCAGAGCTCTTGTGGGAGCCTGCAAGCTGCAGCCTGCTTGATGTTGTCCTGTTGTCCCACCATGCAGACATGCCATTCTCCCCCAGTAGTCTGAATACAGGTTTGTTGAGGAAAACAATTCCCCAGACATGTAGACTCAATGCATGCATATATGAGTATACAACAGTTTCTGCCTATCTATCTGTCTGCATCAATTAATGTGATGTAGAAGAAGCAAGCTAGTACATCCTTTATGATTCTCCCCCAGCAATAACGGAATTGTAGCACAGGCCGCTTGGAGATTACTGGTTTGTGAATCATCTTCAGTGGTATTTTGAATTTTCTTTCTTTTTTTTTTTTAATGTCACTTCTATGTGAGCCATATCTGTTCTATTTTCCTTCCTGGCAGACGTACTTTGCTCTGTTTCAACATTCTTTAAAGTCACACGTCATCGTGAAGAACTCCATGCATAGGCTGATGTGACTTTTTGCAGATGGTTCTTGAAGGGAGGAATCAACAGTGCAGGAAAAAATTACAGAATCTAATCTTTCAACGCAATGGCATGGGATGAATTCCTCAGCTTAAAATGTGAAAGACCTGATGGAAGAGTGACACAGTATTTCACCCTCACAAAATTTACCAAGGGGAAGAAGCATGTCAGGATAGATTAGTAGTGAAATGGTGGTTTGCCATCCAGCAGCTAGTTTCCTTACTGCTGAAGAGCTACAATAGCTTTAGATCCACGTCGCCTGATAATTTGGGTTTATGCTTACACCTTTGTCACTGCTGTACAAGCAGGTATAATAAGGATGTGGCATAGTCTCTGCATATCCAAATTAGCATCAGTTGCAGCTCTGTGTCATGTCAAGTGTTGCTGGGTCTTCACCTGCAAAAACTTTATTACATCCCAAAGTGCAGGTCCCTGCTTCCCAACTGTCAATATGTTACTGCTTCCAACAGCTGAAGGGGGACAGTTTTTTCAGGCGAGGCTCCTCCTAATTCCAAACTGTTAACAATAGGGTTTAACTTGAAAGGTATTTCTTTTTTAAAATCGTAATTGTGTTTGTGCTGTAGAGCAGAAACCCTGTTGTGTTTGGGAGAATGCACAGCAAGTTGTCAGGCATTCCTGTTTCCCGTAATATCAGCAGCATGTGGGAAGTGCACTGAGCCAGCTGCTCCAAAATGCTGCCAGCAGATAAAAAGCCCATTTGTCTCCAGGAAGCACGGTGAGATGGGGGAAGGCATCCTGCAGCAAATATGTCAGGTCTGTGATGTTTGCCTAATACTCATGTAAATGATTCACTGTACCAAAGTCTGTTTTTCATTAGCTGCTGGGATCAGGTTAGCATTGCTCCTCCTGGTTGCTGTTTGCATGTTCTTCCTTCTGCAGCAGCGTGTTTAGATAATAGAAAAACACAGATAAATGGCAAGTCAAACAAACTGCAAGTCAGATAAATTGTAATGGATGTAATTGAAGAATGCGTCTTTTTCATTCTTCTTGTTGATGGTAGCTATGGAAAAGCAAGCTGGAGCCAGGAAGTAGTGGATTTCTTTTGACTCTCACAGATATTTTTTTCTTTTGGAACAGAAAACCCAACTTTTGGAGGTACCTTTCTCCATTGGCTATGTGGGCAGTGACAGAGAAGACTGCAGAAAAAGATTTGGAAGACACGGAAGAATACCAAGTCAAGATTACAGAAGTTGGGAACAGCCAGTGTGTTGATCCAGCTGTGACTGATTGCTGGTATTATCTTTCAAGAGTCACACACAGGGATAGTGCCGAAGGACGTCTGGGGTGATCACAGAAATGAATTTGGTTTAATGCAGGTATGATCAACCTTCTTAAAAACACAAACCACATCCTTCTTTTGCAGCAGAAAGTCAGAAGAGCAGCAGTGACCTCACTGAAAGGCAACCTCCTGAACCTTTCAGCCAACTCTTTGGCCACAACAAAGCTGACCTGGCTGTCAGCTCCCTGCACCAGGGAAGGACCCTGGTGTCAGGACATGAGCAAGCGGCTTTTGCACTGTAAAACAGCTGCTTGCTTCCCAGTGCTCTCTTGGGAATGAAGAGATTAATTGCTCTAATTTTATTCTTTAGATAAAAAAAAATCTTGTTTCAAAAAGCTTTTTTTTTTCTTTTAACTAAGCACAGAGGCCTGTAGGCTGCAGCTACATATAGTCAGGTTAATTACCCGCTATGCACCACAGGGGCCTGGCTAGTGGGGGATCTTGCTTCATTATTCATGCCTACATTCATGCCTCACTTGTTTGCCAAGTTGTGTGCTTGTCCATACAATCCCTAAACATTTGCTGCATGCATTGGGATCCAATTTTGTTACAACTCCAGCCCCCATCAGGCTTGTACTTTACTACCCCATGGATAAGAAGCAGAGAAGACAGAAGGAGAAGGAGGAGAGGGAGAAGGGGAAGCGGAAGAAAAAGAGGAAGAACCGGGGCAGAGATCCAGGGGAGATCCCTAAAGGAAACAGGGAAGGTTGTTTGTTTATTTGTTTCAAATATGGTGCATTTTTTTATAGCTAGCATTTTGTACCTGTGATTAAAAGTATCAGGATGCTATTATTAGAATTGATCTACTCACACTACAGTATTAACTATGAAACCGGAAACAGTAAGTGAACCTGCAACAGAGCAATAGTGCAGAAACAGAAATTTCTTCTTAAAACAGCCTATTTCCACATTGCTACCACACATTGCACCAAGATTTGTTTGAATATACTTTAAATGCTACAGCAGGTAGACATGGCAAATGGCTCCTACCCAAGAAGCAAGCTCAATGTGAGCGAGCTCTGTGCCCAAGCAACAGTACCCTGAGCTGCATGAACAGCACAGCTTGACCAAGGGAAGGGATTACACACCTTATTAAACCACAGCATCCAGTTTTGGGCCCCCTAACACAGAAAAGACCAATTAAATAGAGAGAACTTAGCAGAGAGCCACCAAGGTGGTTGGGGCTGGAGCAATCGCCCTGTGAGAAGGGACAGGTGGACCTAACAGCAGCCCCACAGCACCTACCTGTGAGGGATAATTGAGGAGAATAGAGCCAGCATGGCTCTTCCCAGTAGTGCGAGATGGGAAGAGAAGTGACAACAGGCATAAGCTGAAACAAGAGACATCCAGACTGGACACAAGACTGTATTCTGCACATAACCTTTCCCCATGAGGACAGCCAGGCAGCAGAGCAAACTGTCCAGATGAGGCTGAGCTGTCCCTGTCCTCAGAAGTTTTCAAGAGCTGGGTGGACAAAGTCCTGAGCAACTTTTCCAACCCTAACCATTCTATGATTCTATGACGTCAGTGCTGGCCCTGCACTGAGCAGGAGGTTGGACTAGAGCCTTGCGAGGTACCTTCCAACCTGAATTTTCCTGTCCTAAGTCGGCCTGCGTGCTCCCTGCTCTCTTACCTGTGCTTTGTGAAGATTTACATGAAACATTTACAATGCACCATTAATGAAAGGATGTGGACACACACACTGAGTTTGCGCACCCTGTTGGTTCAGCTTTTAGACCAGAGTGCAAATCTTTAGAGCACGTATGCTTAATCAGAGAAGCTTTGGGACAGCAGATTGACTATATGGCAGTCGTGACCTTGGAGGAAAAACCATTTAAGAAATTCCCATGCTAACACATAGATTAAACATTTCAAGAAAATACTGTTTTTCATTAAAACTGCCAACTTGTCAAAGATGGTTGTAAATATCTCTTGTAGTTAAATCTTACCCAGAAATAACAGGTACTATCTAAAGCATTCTCTTCTCTGTACTTGGGAAACATTTATTAGCTCTGCTCTAAATTAGTAGTTTATCACACACTTCTTAAGATGTGCACAGTACCAAGCAAGCTTATTCATTAACACATTCTCTTTGGTTTACACTGAAGTACTTTTGTAGCGCCTGCACAACGTAATGAATAGAACAGATTCATATTCACACACACACTGTGTACGACAGAACTGTCAGCGCTCCCTCTGTTGGAGATTCATCAGGTTGCAGTGCCGCCGACAAATCCTGAACATGCTCGGTAAGGCTGGGCCATTCTGGGCCACCAGTCGTGGTACAAGTCTTAAATTTGCTATCCCTCAGCAAAAAGACCCATTAGCATCATTTTCTCGGCCCCAGTACTTGTGCTATCTTTTAAGCACGCCCTGTACCTTAGATGCACTGCACTCATTCTTCAAAAGGGCTGAAATTTCAGCTTGTACCAAGTACCTCCCTGTGGGAACATCATCAACATCACACAGAGATCGTAGTTTTAACACACAGCAGCACAAGATGCTATGCAGGTTCAGGAAGGCAACATTCATTTATCTGCTTCATTTGTTCCTTGCTATTCTATACACATCAGACTGACACCAATATTTTCTATGTCCTTCCAACTACAGCCCATAGCTTGTTGAGAAATAGAGGTTTTTCAGCTCAGCTTTGCATTTATGCCTTCAGCCTGCCTGTAGGAGCCACTGAACCACTCCTCAATGCCACTACTATAGCCTATCCTCCTTTTTCTTCTGCACAGTGTCTCCAGCTTTTACGTACTGATATGTCTGCTCCTTTGAACTCCTACTGGTGTTTACTCTTCTCTGGAAGCATGCAGAAAGGATAAATGTTCATTTTCAGTGACTGTATCCTTCTAATCTTCTCATAACATACAGTCATTAAGATTAACTTCTCTACAGTGTGTGTGGCGTGGGAGAGGCTCACAGTGTGTTAAACTATGGCATTTATGCTCACTGCCATGAACACTGCTTTATCATTTGATACAGCAGCAGCTTCCTAACTTTGGCCACAATTCTTAAAACTGTAAACAAAAATATGCACACAGTACTACTCAAAATCCTTCAGTAACAGGTGGTATAAGCTTGCAGCCCACCATTACTAACTTGCACTGAAGAAGCGTGCTTCAGGGTCTCCAGGTTTCTAACATCTACAATTTTAGAACAGGAAAAACATCAACTTACACAGACTGCAACTCTTAGGCTACTATTACAATTAAACAGTTAGGATCAAGAAATATACATATAAAGTGAGATACTACGTTCCCCGAAAAACAAATTATATAAGTTACCATGATGTGAATCATTCCTTCTGCTAAGCCCAAGTGGGGAGTTCAGGTATTTTTAAGCTACAGAGGCAGCCATGTGACAGACTGTTTGCTACGGAACAAGCAACCCTAAAGGTTGGATGGGCCAGACTGGATGGGGGTTTGAGCAGCCTAGTCTAGTGGAAGGTGTCCCTGACTATGGCAGGGGATTGGAACTAGATGATTTTTAAGGTCCTTTCCAACCCAAACCATTCTATAATTCTATGAAAAGCCTGTGTCAATCAAATGACACTCTTGGTGAATAGCCAGTCAATTCTCATGTAACTGCTAAGCAGTGGGCTTTTCAATTCCACTTCCTTCCTTTGTGCAGCAAAGATGAAGTCATGCACCATCACTGCAAACCTTTTACTGTTAGCTGGGAAATATCCTCACCATCATTAGTTAGATCTATTCTACTTATTTCTCTGATTTTATTTACAAAGTTCTCTAATAGCAATCCATCAATTGCAGAAATCTAGCCACAGAATTAAAACATAAGGACACAGGCCTATCATGCACTTAATATTTGGGGCAACTAATAACAAAATTGAATTTTACATTTGTACACACTTCTTTAAGCATCAGTGTCACTTTCACCATTCATACCAGAGGGGAAGAATTAAGCTTACATTTCATACACAAAATCTTAACCCAGGATTTAAATAATCTATTTTATTTTACATAATCCAACCAGCACACCTTATGACTTAATTGCTTTCTGCTCCACAGGTTTCAGATGCCGTTTAATGACGAGCTCTCCCTTGCTTGTAAGAAAGGTGTCTGACATTTCCTCTTCTGTTGGCAACCCGTAAGGTAGTTTCAGGGGCTGTATTCTACAGGCAAAAGAGTTTGCTTAGTGAAGGCCTATGACTAGAACATTTACATTAAATGCTCCAAACTAAGCAAATAGTTAACAAACCTTATCAGATGTTTAACAACTTTCAGTTTGGAATTCACAGAAGGGATATTTTTGTGCAGTGTCGGCTGATGTGCCTGTATAAAGGATAGAACAGGTTTTCAAATGCATTGCCAAACCCCAAATCTCTGATCACTCAGCTTTTCATACTGTCAGTGAAATTATAAACCACATTTGCAAATATAATAACTAAAAAATCTCATGCACCAAGAACATAAAATATGGAATAAAAACTTGATCAAACTCTATTCCAGTAAACTGATAAATTCAGCTTCATTCATATTACATTCTCAATATACTGAAATTTCTTCCAGCTGTTAAAAGTATTATAAGTGTAAATATGGGAGTTCAGGGGTAAGACTCTTTCCTTCAGTTAGATCATAAATTGATCAAGCACGCATTTTTTCTCTGTAATGTAACACTGACTAGATGAATCTTTACATAATGTGCATGTGGATAAACACATCTTTGACATAAACTCTTTAAGATGCTTGGATTTGGAAGGCTTTTCATTAATATAGAAGTCTTATTCATGTACCTATAATATTAGAATAATATGACCTAGAATAAACTGAATTCAAAGTATTTACAAATTTACTTTTATCATTTTAGCAGAAGTGTCAAGATAAAGTTCACCTTAGGCATGCAGAACAATACCAAACAGTGATATTCTGAATTCCTACTAAAAGGCTGATTTCCACTGACATTTCTCTTGGCTCTTAAACACATCATCAATTTCTCAATTACCTTTATAGCCGCTCTAAAGCAATCCACATTTTATGACTGCAAAATTGAGAAAAATTTAAGAAAAACACCACCTTAATTCTACCTTATCTCTACATTTCTGATATACACAATAAGTATAAAGACCAACAGTCATACTTTATCCAATCCAAGATCACGTATTATCTTCTTTTCCCAATAGGGGCGACCAATTACACTTTTAATTCTAGTAACAACGTGGATTTTGTGGGGCTGCTCAGGGTCACCTCCATACTTTTCATGATCTCCAGGCCGTGGCTGAAATACCTAGAATCAGGAGTTCACAAAACCACATTTAACTACCTTTCTTCTCAAAGAGTCAAAGCATCAACAAGTGACCTCAAATTTAGCTTTTATAACATCTAGTGCCTGGTGTCACTCTGTCCTAGGTGCAGAATCCTGCATTTCAAATCATTAAATTTCACCCCATTAATCACAACCCAATGCTTCAGTCTATGTAGAGCCCTCTGCAAGGCATCTTATCCCTTGAGACGGTCAACTGCACCTCCCAGTTTGGTATCCTCAGCAAACGTGCTACTGGTGCATTCAACTCCTGCATCCAGATCTTTGACAAAAACATTGACCAGAACGGGCCCTAGAATTGAACCCCGAGGAACGCGGCTGGGGACCCATTCACTACAACCCTTTGGGCTCTGCCCTTCAGCCAGTTCTTCAATCATCCCACCATGAACCTGCTTATTCCACAGCCTCTACAAATCTGTCATACCACAGAAAACACAAAATTAAGCAGGCTAATACCTATTTTTCAGTCTCTATAATACTGAAGCACACACATACCGACTCTGGAATTCTCGACCTGGTAAAGAGACAACGAACCCACGCTGCGGGCGCCCCCGCCTCCATCCTCTTCCCCAGCATCTGCAAAGAGAGCAGGACAAAACTTGTCTGCGCTTTCCTTATAGCTCTTCATGTTTGCAAAAAGGTTACACGGTCACTCAAACCCGGCCCGGTCGAGCACATATCCCATCTTTACTACACTTCGCGGTTGCAAAGCAGACTGTGCTCACACCGCCTCCTCGGC
>NW_009924008.1:0-6284 GCF_000696875.1 Nestor notabilis | reverse complement strand
TCATCTACCTGGACTTGCGCAAGGCATTCAACACTGTCCTACACAACATCCTTGTCTCTACTCTGCTCTCGTGAGACCTCACTTGGAGTATTGTGTCCAGTTCTGGTGTCCTCAACATAAAAAGGACATGGAGCTGTTGGAGCAAGTCCAGAGGAGGGCCACGAGGATGATAAGAGGACTGGAGCACTTCCCGTATGGAGACAGGCTGAGAAAGTTGGGGCTGTTCAGCCTGGAGAAGACAAGACTGTGTGGAGACCTCATAGCAGCCTTCCAATATCTGAACGGGGCCTACAAGGATGCTGGGGAGGGACTCTTCATTAGGGATTCTAGCGGTTGGACAAGGGGTAATGGCTTTAAACTTAAACAGGGGAAGTTTAGATTAGATCTAAGGAAGAAGTTCTTTATGGTGAGGGTGGTGAGGCACTGGAATAGGTTGCCCAAGGAAGTTGTGAATGCTGCATCCCTGGAGGTGTTCAAGGCCAGGTTGGACAGAGCCTTGGGCAACATAGTTTAGTGCGAGACGTCCCTGCCCATGGCAGGGGGTTTGGAACTAGATGATCTTAAGGTCCTTTCCAACCCTAACTATTCTATGATTCTATGATTTTGATGTATATGTGAACACACCCTCATTAAATGTAATCCTAGACCATATTTCTTCAAATTCAGCTTTTCAAAGATGTGCAAAAACACCCTCAAAGGCATGAAATTCTACAGCTGAATTAACTGACTTTGTAAGTAAAGAGGTGTTTTGTTTCAATGGAGCTTTCAGGCTGTTGTGATTGGGGAAGTCTACTGAAACAAAATCATTATGGCCCTGTAGCTCACAGATGTTCTGAAACAGGATCTGTGACTCATCAAACCATTCATGAATCCAGGCACCTCCTCCATATGAGCCAATTAAATCTGCTCATTCTAGATATAGACAAGAATCTCAGAAAATCTAGGAAGTAGGCAGATAAAGGCTCTCGTGCTCCGACTATGTTCAATTATATTCAGTCCTGCACTCTCACTTCAGTAAATATGTGCACGTGTGTACAAAGGCTTAACAATATATTTATTGGTTCCACATTACATGAGAGTCATCTCAAAGGACCAAAGTTGTTTTGTGGAATTGGATTACAGTGATGGATTAGGTTGATATTTGGCAAATTTGTTCAGAAATGTGTGTATCACTGTAGAATATTGATTAATTCTTAGCAACTAGTAGTTTTACTTGGGATTGCAAGCTCTGCCATTTTTCTGTTTATAGTGCTAGTCAGATAACTTATTTTCCTCAAAAAAAACCCCAAAAAAGCAAAACAAAAACCCCTTGTTACTAAGGGAAATTTAAATATTACCCAAAGGCAAGACTTGTCAATCCTGGCTTCATTTACGATAAATACTCATGTTAACTGGACATGAATTCTCCTTAAAAAGCAGCAATTTGGTGAACTGAACAGGGTTCCAGGGCTGATTGGAGTTGCAGACATCCTGCTAGGTTACACATGTAGAAAAGCTCACTTTCAGGGCCTCTTATCTGGACAGTGCAGCTTTCAGAGGCATTTGTGCCTTTTGGACCCAGAGACATAAAGTTGTATAAATAACTCCAGCTTCACTGCTCCAATGCAGACTAAGGAGATTAATGGACTTTTAAAAAAGGGAAACTGACTGACTGCTTTTTTATGGGAAAGGAAAGTTTATTTCTATCTCCCCCTAAATTAAAAGAAAATAAAAGAACAAGAGAAACTCTGTAACTATGTTAGTTATGTTAATTTAAGCACTTTTTCAAATATGGCTGTTATCTCTGCTATTCAGGTACCTGGGTGTATGTAGGACAGTTAATTTTCTCTCTTGCCTCCATGAAGAGATATGTTCTATGCTACAGAAAAATCGTGTGGATCCTAAAAGCCTATTTTGAGATAGACAAGCCAGGAATTTCACAGCAGGCTAGCACCCTCCTGCCTTCATGTCCCAACAGAATCTGAGAACAGAGTCATTTGTACAAGGTGACAGTAATCTCATTGACAACAAAAAAGCAGAAACAAATCAAAGTGTTAGTCCAAGAATTTTTTTGGAAGCAGGGCAGAGTTCAAAGCTTTATCCAAATTGTTGTTTCTCAGTGAATTTCTATCAGTATTCTAACTTCTTGGTTTAAGTGGCCATGTTCCATTCTCAAAATACATTCACACAGCAGATGATGCTCTAACCAACGGCTTTTCGAAATCTACCTGACATTAACGACTAAATCTACTGATTACCCTGTGCCAGTTTCCCCCTTGGCAGTCGTATACTATCATCCCTTAGTCCTGATAGAGGTCTCTGCTCATAAAACACATGGTGAAGGGCATCTGTAAATAACAATGTGTGACTAGTGATCTGCACATAATCATATTGTCTGGAGAAAATAAATTATGAGAAATAATACAGATTATTTCAGCCAAATACAGTTCTTAATTATATTTATAATTTGACCACTCCATGCACATACAAAATACATCAAACTCATAATGAAAAGAAGCAGACAATGCCCCCCAAATATACAAAGAAGCATTTTAAATAACATTGTGTACAAGCACATTTGTGCGTATCTTTCCAAAACACATTGTCACTCTTTCTCTTCTTCCATAGATGTTATAGCACTCTTTGAACAAGACCTTGTAGTTCTGAATTCTCACAGGCATTGCAACCAATGAAAGTAGCAAGGTGTAAGCTAGAAATTTAAATTTTAAAAGGTAAATAAAAATTTTAATGCAGTTCTCCACATGTAACCGCTAAAGGGATGGGGAGCTAAAAAATACACACTCATATTAAATCAGGAATCCTGATTTGCATCTCACACGATTTCCACCTGAAATCTCGGAGAATGAGACACAAAGTTATTCCATCAGACTGAGATTCCTTTCTAATAGTCCATTAATGGTATTTTTGGCACTGGATATGAGCAAATAAATCAGAAAAAGTAAAATATAACTCCCGTTATTGTTGAAAAGAAGTGGACTCCATAGTTCATCAGAAAATGGTTTTCAGTTGTGTTTTAACAGTTTTCCACCAAGGTTGCCAGTGAGGATTGCATAGGGGATTAAGCACAAACCAGGGTTGCTTGTTCTGTGAATGTTCTTTGCCACAGCCTTCAGTACCAGCACTTTCCATGTAAGTGTGAAGAAACAGAGGACCCCAACTGCAGCTAAGTTCCATTAAACTGGCATGGAAAAGTGAATTTATCCTGTCTCCTGTATCAGATCAAAGTCAGCAACTATGTGAATTTGTGCAAGGCTGTGGGCAATGTCTGGTCCCATCTCTTAGACAGACATTCTAGCTAAAAGAAGTTCAAACCTTCAGATGCATTGATTTCCTTAATACAACTGGCTGACGGAAAGTGTTATTTGCCATTATACTGACAGAAGATGAAACCCTGTTTTCGTCATACTCAGGTTGCTGTCAGTGAACCCATGGGCTCCTTTCAAACACCAGGACAGTCTCTGTCTCCAGAGCAGAGCAAAGCTTGCCGGTCCTGGCAGCAACTGTGAGATCCTTTCACACACAGCCTGTTTAGAAAACACTGGATTAGCACTGATTGCTGTATTTGTTAACACAGCAAACCTAGCAAATCTCTGTTACCGAGACCGTTAACTCTCACTAAGTCAAAATTCTGTTTCCTGTTTAGAATTTGAAGCTCAACATCAACCTTTTTGTGTTTGGTGAAACCCTCATGTTTTCTTGGTACATCAATATCTGTATCAGATTGGCTATTTCCCCTGCTGGCATCATATTCTCATTTGAGGAGTTAATTTATTTGTAACTTATTTATGTTTATAACTTCCTTATCCATTTCTTTTTTTTTAAAAATCAATATAAAAAAATCCAATTCACATTGCAATATCAGATTTCTCAGGTAGTGAAATGCTGGAGATTCTTTGCATTTTCTGCATCTGGTTTCTTGTACTTAAAGAAAAATATCTTTTCCTTTTGTTTTTTTTTCTTAAGTAAATCTTGAAAGACCTAGATTGTAAGTGACTTAATTCTTTGATCTCCTCTCCTGGTATCACTCAAAAGAGAAGAAAAGCAGCACTTTGACCAGAGATTACATGTCAGGAAAAGATTTACCTGGAGTACACCCTGAAACTATAGAAACACAGCTGCATAATGCTGTTGTTTTTAAGCTACATCCTAACTTTTTATGACTGTACTTTAGCCCAAAAGAAGGTTAAAACCATAAAGCATTACTTAAAATGTTGTCTTTCCAGTATGAATTACTTCCTAAAATGCCTTCTAAATCTGCTGCAAACACACCTGCTGTGGACATGGGTTGTACTTCGCTACACACATTTCTTCAGATGACAATATCGGATTTTGCTTTGTTTTGCCACAAGAGGGCACTCCCTTAATTCTCGTCACTACTGAGGCAACGTCCATTACTAGATACAAGATAGACTCGTTTTCTAAAATATTATTCCAATTTTTTATATAGGTAAATTGAAGAATTTCATTCTGTTTGTGTTCTCAGCATGCATTTGACTTACATCAAGTTACTAGGCAGTATTATTTAGCTGTGAGAGCACATCGTGCTTCATAAATGAATGACAAGACAAAAAATGGTGGGAATAGGATTTCCCTTCATTATCTTTAGGAACAGCAGTACACTATATTAACACAACTCATTGTTCTCAGTGATAAACTCAGACAGGTCACAATCAAAAGGAAAGATCTTAAGACGTGCCACTTTCAGAAGCATGAGAAATTTGTGAAACAAGGAAAAGATGTGTTATTTCTTTCATCCACTTGTGAATGTTTAACTATCTGAATTTGTTAAATATGCCATCATGTGCAACAATATACAGCGCAAGCACGGTCCACACAGGAAACTGATTCAAGCACTCAAAGTCTGAAGATTGTCACGTCCTCCCTAATGCAAAACTCTGATTGCATTGACCTACTTAGAATCAGATAGTTAAGAAGATTTCATTTAAAATGCTTCTAAACTGTCATCATGAGTGTACAGTATAACTTACCGTAGCATTTTTAAGTCCCAATATTTTATATATATAAACCTGTGTCATTTACCAAAACTGAGACTGATTTCTCCCTCTTACTTCAGTCCAAATAAAATTTCACCCAGAAACAGTGGATGGATTTTGTCCATCAAGAGTCAGCTATGTTCCTGGGCAACCGGTAATGCTCTGGCCTGATCCTTGCCTTCTTCTCCTGAGGGTTGGCATATTTCCACTTGGATGGAGACATTTTCAGCTTTTTTCTCTTCTTATCTGTACACCACACTTTTTCACAATATTCTTCCACCCTCTGGAAGTTACTGTAACCTATTAGTTGAAGAAATTCCTTGTACCATGGCCTTGATGCCTGAGGTATACTGCTTTGCATTGGGCATGGCATTTTGTGAGGTATCTCCTCCTCATAGTCTTTATTGAACATTTCATCTACCCGTTCTTCCTCAACTATTTCCAGGGTGATTTTCCTGACAGTGTGAACAATGCTATGTTCCACCGTCTGACAAAAATAGGTCCCTGCATCCAGCCGATGCAGCTTCAGGAATAAGAGGCCAAGATCCATTTTGATTATTCTATCATCTGTCTTCACCTGAAAAACAAATTGATGCAGTTGTAGAGCACAGGCCTTTACTATTACATTAAATTGTGCAATTACTTCTGAACTGTACTTTCATGAATATAATACTTGAAAGGCAGATTAGAGATCCAGGATGCTTTAATTCAAATCTTTAAGTAACAAAAATACTTACTTGAAAAAATAAGAGATTGAGCTGTGAAGGGAAAACAATCGAGAGAAGCTGGCAAGCATGGAAGAACATATAGTAAAGCAGATAGTTTCCTGTTTTTGAAGCATGGGATAGTTACTTGTGTCTTAATCACGGAGGAAAATAAGGTTGAAACATGCAAATAAACTACTGGATGGAAAACAAATGAGCATTTGCCAACTGACCTGCAATAACTTCACTGTGAATTCTCTTATATGTTAACAAAGGTTTCTGACGTGACATTCATAGGTATTTGTATATCTAACTGTAGTACCATTGTGATTATAAAGCCTCAGTTTTGAGTTGGTGTTTGAGTTCCCCCTACAGCTCTTACATTGACTAGATCCCAGGTAGATCTCTTTATTATAAATGCCCATGTTTTCTCTCAGATGAGTCCCACTCAGGATATCTCCAGATGTCTATGGCTAAGCTGGAGTCTCACATTTGCAATGGAGCCTAGCTGCAAGGCAGTAAGGCAACCATCTTTATCCTTTGGTAGTCTGAGGCTTTTTTCATAGAATCATAGAATCATAGAATA
>NW_009924007.1:44678-88701 GCF_000696875.1 Nestor notabilis | reverse complement strand
CTGAGGGACACCACTCGTTACTGTTTTCCAAGTGGACATTGAGCCATTGGTTACAACTCTTTGTGTGTGGCCATCCAGCCAGTTGTCTATCCACTGAGTGGTCCATCCATCAAATTGATGTCTTTCCAGTTTAGAGACAAGGAGGTCGTGTAAGACAGTGCCAATCATTTTGCACAAGTCCAGGTAGATGATGTCAGCTGCTCTGCCCCTGTCCATCAGGTCCATAGCCCCATCATAGAAGGCCACCAAATTGGTCAGGCAGGATTTCTCTTTAGTGAAACCATGCTGGCTGTCACCAACCACCTATTGTTTTTCATGTGCCTTAGCATGCTTTCCTGACTTCTACATACAGGGCTAGTCTGTGCATAGTTCTATTCATCACTTTAATGGCATATTGCATTTAATGGCACCCACATTTCCCACCTACAAATGTTGTTGAAAAGAATTTTTGTTCTGCTTCTCTGGGATTTCCAGCATATGATAGTTCTAATCCTGATGAAAGACCACAACACTATTGTTTACGTGCCAAATATTTATTTAGTGGAAAACAAGTAACACGAGACCTTTGATCAGTATCTGCCCCTTTTTCTGGAATCAAATCTGTTTATCTAAAATGTTTTTATACAAAATATTTCATTCACTTAAAAAGATGAATTCCATGGGTATAAGGTACAATGTATTTGCAACCATTGTCCATAGTGAAAGGAAAAGTGTTTTCTTTCCTGGAGAGAGGCAGTTTGCACTCTTACATGTGAAGACACTGCATAAAAAGAGAACAATCACATCTTAGCAGCCATGATGTGATGTAGGGACATCTGGGGGCAATGACCTTTGGACATAAAGGACATAAAGAGTTTAAGGCAGGGAAAGAAGCCTGTGGAGTACCACAGGAAGGGCAGGCTACGGTAACTGAACCAGCATGGTACCTGCCAGCGTGAAGCTGACTGGTCATTATTTTTGAACTTGGTTGATCTGTCATTCTGAATTACTATCAAATCAGTGATTTGGACCACATGGCAAATATCAGGAACCCTAAAACTAGATTTACAATTTCATGGAGACAAGGCCTAGGATTTTACCTCGTGATTGTTACCACACGTGAACTAACATGTACCACTGGTTTAGATCTTAATAGCAACTAGGATACCTACTCACGGTGAAGATGCCCTAGCAAGCTACTGTCCCTATAGCAGTCATGTTATGGTCGCCTCAGTAGGAACCCTGCTACCACGTCCAAACCATTTTTCTAGTTCTTTATCATCTAAGAAAAATAATAATAAAAAAAACTTAAGAAAGCTCACATAGAAATCTTAGAGCACGTTACAGGGATAGTTATGTTTGGACTGGTTTGCACATGTTTTGCAAATTCCTGAGCCTGAACTGAACCTGGCCTCTCAGCTGCTTCTCTCTAGGAGCAAGTGGAGTGCTGCTGTGTCCTGCAGGTATCACATGGAATGAAATATATCCCCTTAGGCTAGCCTGTCTCAGTCCATGTAAGATTTTTTTAGCAATTACCAAGGCTTGACAATTTGCTTGAAGGTAGAAAGCTGCAGAGCTCCAGTTCAGGGACATAGATGCTCTCAGCTGGATCCAGGTTCAGTTCAAAACCTGCTGTATTTTCACAGAATCACTGAATGGTCAAGGGGACCTGTGGAGGTCATTTGGTCCAGTCCACCTGCTCAAGCAGGGACACCTAGAGCTGGTGGCCCAAGACCATGTCCAGATGGCTTTTGAATATCATCACACGTGTAGCTCCATAACTTATCTTGGGCAACCTGTGCAGTGCTTGGTCATCCTCACAGTGACAAAGTGTTTTCTGATGTTTAGAGGAAATGTCCCGTGTTTCAGTTTGTACACATTTCCTCTGGTTCTGTCACTGGGCACCACTGGAACGAGCCTGGCTCCATCCTCTTTGCATGCTCTCTTCAGGTATTTGTATACATTTCTAAGATGTTCCCTTAGCCTTCTCTTCTCCAGGCTGACATGTCCCAGCTTCCTCAGCCTTTCCTCATAGGAAAGACCTTTAATGATAATTGTGTCCCTTTGTTGGACTCTCTCCAGTATGTACATGTGTCTCTTGTACTGGGGAGCCCAGGACTGGATGCAGCACTCTGGGTGTGGCCTCGTCAGAACTGAGCAGAAGGAAAAGATCACCTGCCTCTACCTGCTCACAGCATTCCTCTTAATGCAGCTCAGGATATTGTCAGTCTTCCTTGCAAGAAGGACACATTGCTGGCTCATGTTGAACCTGTAGTCTACCAGGACCACCAGGTCCTTTTCTGCAAAGATGTTTTCCAGCATGTATTGGTGCATGGGTTTGTTCCACCCCAGCTTCAGGACTTTGTGCTTCTGCTTACTGAACTTCAGAAGGCCCCTGTCAGCCCATTTTTCCAGCCTGCTAGGCCCCCTCTCAATGGCAGTACTACACTCTCGTTTATCAGCCATTTCTCCTAGTTTTGTATCATCTGCAAACCTGTTGGCAGTACATTCTGCTGCATCATCCAGATCATTCATGAAGATGGTAAATAGGATCAGAACCAATACTGATCCCTTCAGATACCCTGCTAGTTACTGACCTCCAACTGGAATTCGTGCTGCTGATCACCACCCTCTGGGCCTGGCAGTTTAGGTATCTTTCAGTCCACCTCACTGTCTGCTCATCTAGCCCATATTTCATCATCTTGGTTATGAGGATCCTATGGGAGACAGTGCCAAAACCTTACTGGTGTCAAGGTAGACAATAGCCACTGCTCGCCCCTTGTCTACCAAGCCAGTCGTTTCATCATGGAAGGTCATTAGGTTGGTTAAGCATGACTGTCCCTTTGTGAATCCTTGCTGACTATTCCTGATCAACTTCTTGTCTTTCATGCATCTGGCAGTGGTTTCCAGGATTAGTTGTTCCATCATGTTCCCAGGGATTGAGGTGAGGCTGACAGGCCTGTAGCTCCCTGGGTTCTCCTTCTTGAAGATAGGAGCAACATTTGCTTTCCTTCAGTCTTCAGGCACTTCTCCCAGTCACCATCAATCAAAGATTATCAAGAGTGGGTCAAAGATTATTGAGCATTTTGAACAGGATTTAGCAGATTGTAGATCGTAAATGAGCATAACTTACTGGACCAACTGAATCTCAGTAGCAGTTTATCCTAGTGAAGACAAAGCTGAGGATTTTTATTAACTATTACAGTTAAAAAAAAATGAAAACAGATGAAGGCCTTTTTTTAGATCAAGAATCTTAATGCAACTGCAGAATTGAAGTGACTTTGTATTATAAATTCCATTGATTTTGATGTATTTGACATGTTGTCTTGTGTAATTCTGATGACTATAGTACTGATAAAAAGAATAAAACCTGTCATTTGTTGTTTAAGATTGTACAAATTTTGTGTTTTCTTTCAAGTTTGAACAAATCTTTGTGTTTTTATTAAAATAAATTGATGATGAAAGGAGTGTTGGAACACATTATTTTCCAGGCCCTGATGCTCTGTATTTATTATCAATATTTGCTGAATGTAACATATTCCCTGCGGAGCCATAACCAGAAAGTTACTTAACTGCCCAAATATTGACAGCTGTTAGGGGGAAAAGTTTCTTTTTTATTCCAGCCTCTTCAGTTCATCATTCTATTATAGATCTACATTTGTAACAATAAGATTATTGTTCATCTTTTGTTAATACAAGTGATAGATGATACGTGAAAGTTTGAGTTTCGTTTTGTCTCATGATTCTTTGGATTATCTGAACTTTTTTTTTCTTTTTTTCATTTTAAATCTGTCCTATCTCATGAGATTTCTGTCATTTCTGTTGTTTATTATCAAAACAAGCCATTTACTCAGAATTTTTGGACATTAGTGTTCTGGCTTCATACTGAAAAAAAAACTTAGCTATTTTGTTGAAAGTGTTCATAAAGGTCCAGTTTAGGCATGTAAGGCTGTACAAAGGAGCTGTGGCAGTGAATATGCATCCTCTAGCAACATCACACTTGTTGAATGACTGCATGCAATCTCAGTCACCACTTTCACTCCCCCCTGTTACAATGTCCTAATGAAGGGTTTTTTACTTTTCTGGAAACTTTCAGTACTACTCTTTGGTAGGCAAGGTGGTGCCAGAAAGGGATGTGTCCTTTATGGGAGAAAGATCAGAGGTCAGAACACAGAGTTCAGAGACAGGAGGGCATTATTCCACTCACAACAAACTACCCCATCCTTAAAAAAATCATATAACACTCTGTGCAACATCTACAATGTAGGTAAATATATAAATTAATATATGGAGAGGTTTCTAACAATCACAGAATCACAAACCAGAATAGAATCATAGAATTGTATAGGTTGAAAAAGACCTTTAAGGTCATCGAGTCCAACTGTAAACACAACACTGTCAAGGCCACCACTGAACCATGTCTCTGTAAGCCACATCCACATGTCTTTTAAATACCTCCAGGGATGGTGACTCAACCACTTCCCTGGGCAGCCTGTTCCAGTGCTTGACAACCCTTTCAGTGAAATGTTTTCCTAATATCTATTCTAAACTTCCCATGGCACAACTTGAGGCTGTTTCCTCTCATCCTATCACTTGTTACTTGGGAAAAGAGACCAACCCCACTTCACTACAACCTCCTTTCAGGAAGTTGTAAAGAATGACAAGGTCTTGCCTGAGCCTCCTTTTCTCCAAACAAGTGAGTTCTGTGCTCAATTCTTAGTGATCTCCACTGATAATCAAGTGTGAATTTTCCCTTCTACTTTCAAAATACTCTTCCACATCACTTAACAGAGTAAATGCTATACCCTTATTTCTGTGGGAAAGAACCCCAACAAAACAACAAAAAACATCCAACCAACTAACTAAAAACCCCTAAAACAACAGCAACAGCAAGCTACCCTTGAATTATGCTTTCAGGTTCTTATTTGGATTATTCAGAGTATTTGGCCAATTCTTAGGTATTTAGAAAGGTGGGGACACACATTTTAGGCACTGTTATAAAGACTCAGGCCAAAAACTTGTTCTTCACAGTTACTTGGGATCTATGTTGAAAACGTTAACATCTAGTCAGCAAAGATAGACTATGCATGTGATTTAGTTGACTAATCTCACAAAAGAAATAATGAAGAGTCATAAAAAGGTCATAAAAAAATCAAAATTACAAATATATCATTAGAAATGCTTCACAACTACCAAAAGAGTAGCTAGCTGGTACGTGCTCCTAATACATTGCTTTGCTATGACTACATCTACCAGTTTTCACTGGTAAACCTCATAGGAGTGTTATGTGCTTCATGACAGACACTGAAAGTGAGTAGTACATTACTTCAAAAATAAGTAGCTAAATGGAACTGCACAGACTGAACAGTTTGTTCAGTGGGAGTCAAAGTACCAAAATCTGGCCATTCATGAATTAGGGTCAGACCAAGCCTCCCATTGACCTCAGTGGGAGTTTTGCCATTTGCTTCAATAGAAGTAGGATCAGACTATCAATGCTTTAAAGTGGTTCAATAGACAGTGTTATTGAAATGCAAATGTACATGTTCTCTTAATCTGAATTTCCCATCTCCCCATTCTGTGCTGTTTGTAGAGAGTGTTATTATGGGCTGTTACTTTGGGACCTGTGTTAAACAAAGAATTTTGTATGCTCATCAGAGAAATACTGTATAGTACAAGGGAATACAACTACAAATTTTGTAATAACAATCCTAAGGAGATCTAATGAGCAAACAAGCCTTGCTGTATCACCAAGCCTGAACAAAGATGAAGTTGTCTATGCTCTTGAGTACAGCACATTTACCTAACACTGTGTGAGCTGACCTGGTCGCTATCACACACACAAAAAAATCTTTCAGGTATTAAATTACCTGGAGACACTACTTGTGATGGTTTCAAGTAACACTTAAAATTACTACAGCTGAAAAAGACTTATATAGGGAAACAGAAGTTGAGTTCATGCATTTGATATAACTTACTGCTTGCTTGTTTTCATTCTTTGTGGATCAAATATAAACACAAATGAGTGGATAAACCAGTAAAACTCCATTTTATTAAGATTAAAGTATGTATCTCTTTTCCTCCTGTCTACCACAAGTCCCTATCCTATTGGAAATACCTAGCTTTTTCTTCCTCCTCCCCAGCAATGCTAATTACTAATACCAAGCAAGTTGCACTAGGGAGTAAACACATCCTGTTTAGCCTGCCTGAGACCTTGAAAAGCAGTCTAGAGCTCTCAGATGCAGCCAGCATGCCAGCATGCATACTTCTCCTAGGCTCAGTCAGAAGCATACACACATACGACCAGTTGGGTGCCTGGCCAGCCAGGAAATACATACTTTCTGACTGGTGGCTTTGATGCAGTGTACTGTCTCAGCCTTCAAGGGGGACAGGTGTCAGCATCACTCTCATTGGGAAAAGACCAAAGGAATTATTTTGTGAGATATGTTATACAGGCCCAACTGAGCTATTTCCCACTTCTCTTTGAATACAGCAGCCAAGCTAAAAGGAGAAGGAAGCATTAAAACAATAAAATAAAAATTTTAAATGTAGTTGTAACCACTTCATGGTGTAGTGATGGCAAACAAGAGCTAAATGTATTAGCTTAAACTCTATTTTTTCTGCCTGCTTGATATCAAGTCAATGGCATCACTTGAACATGAGAGTAAGAGACACTGCTGGTCACATTATGGTCTGTTACTATTATGTATGGCAATCATTACAAACTTGGCCTTAGTGGCTGGTAGGTACTAAGGTAATTAAAAAGACAATTGGCTTGTTCACTATAAGCCATTAAAACACTAATAATAAGATCTCTTATTTCCCTATCAGTAATATTCTAATTGCCAAGGACACGTGTGCCAGGGCACAGTGCCACCTGCTCATTTTGCAGGGACAAGTTGCGACCTTACTGTAGTAGACATAGGCTTGATTACTCTCCAATAGCTATCAACATTATTGAGTTTTTAAGCTACTTTCTGGCATGGTTTTGGCCCTTGTCCCTCAGATATGTCCTAGAAACAACTTGGTAAGAAGCATGGCCAATCATCTACTATTGACTACTGTCAGTAAGCTGTAAGGCTGAGGCTACCATGTCCTAGTATGGCAGGTAAGCAGAGGAAGACTAACAGAAATCATGCAAATCATGAGCTCATGTTTATTGTTGAGGAAAGAGAATGATCCCTAAATAGTGTCATTTACTAAACTAGATTTAAATCATGAATTCCCGCTGTCATGAGACATGTAATTGCCATTAGATCAGCTTTTGGTCTTGCAACACCAATAGCTCTCTGCCAAGAAGGAGGAGACATAGAGCTGTGAAGAGGTTCCCCAGGGCTATTTAAAAGAACATGTTCATACTAATTATACTCTCTTCTTGTTCTTTCGGTCACAAGTAATTTTTTTGCCATGGTTTTGTGCAGCTGAAGAGGATTGTAAGTGCATGAAAATGATGGAATTACTCTAGAGGATGCAAAAGATCCTGAATGGTCCTGGGTCACAGTGAGGTTTAAAGGAGAGATGATGTTTCATGCGCTTCAATTCACTACATACTATATTATTAAACTGGAATAATTGTTGGGGGAATTTTGGATGGCATTGGGCTATGAGGGAGAACTTAGAGTTAGGTTTGCTTTGCAAAATAGGAAGATGAGCATCCTGGGAACATAAGCCTTGTTACTTTTCCAGGTGATCTATTCATACCTGTATGCTTGCATGTATGAGCTAGTATCACCACTTGTTCTAGATACTAGTTGCAGTAGTTTTCCTAGTAGTACAACTCTTCCTGAAGTCCAGCATGGGTCCATGAGTCCAAAAGGAGTGTTACTTCCACTCTTATTAAAACACTGCTTGCAAGCCTTGCAAGCACCTGTGCTCATCTTGGAGAACTCCTCATTGAGCAACTTTGCTTAGCAGGCTTAGCCCTGCTAAGTTTACAACATCTAACATGATCATAGTTGAGGTGATGTAGCACCTAACCACGAGAACAAAGCAACTGCATCTTGCATATATGAAGGTGTTCATTTTGTTAAAAAAAAAAAGAAAAAGAAAAAGAAAAAGAAAAAGAAAAAGAAAAAGAAAAAGAGAAAGAACTAATTGAGAATTGGGAACAGTTTTTTGTCATTTTCTCCCTCCCCCTTTATAATTACATACACTTTGTCACTTTGTACACCCTTTTGAGGGGATTTATTTTTAACATTGGTTGAAACTTTTGCACAGAAGTCTGTGTTGTATGAATTCCAGCCTTTGTTAGGGGTGGATTAAGTTGTGGAGACTCTGACCTTGTGATACTACTATGTTTCTGCTAAACAAAGTCCAGTGCACCAAACAAAGATGTAGCAAGTAGTTACGAAATGGCATGGCTAATACACATGATTTTGATTCTCATTGTCTGGTGTTTATTTTGGGATGATTCTGTTTTGAGACTGGAAAAAACAGACCGTAAATAAAAAGGAGGCCTACGATAAATACATTATGCTACACAGTTGTCAAAAGGCTAAAGGAAGGCTCCTCAGTGAGTGCTTAGGGATAAGAATATTCTGGAACACCACGGCAAGTCAGAAAAAGAATGAGATTCACCCACTTGCGCAAAGCCTGAGTAATTTACTATTGCAGCTCGCAGTCTGTGTTTCTAGGTCACTGCCCCTGCTGTCATTCTAAACAACGCAGCTCCACTCCCAGCTCACCTCCATTCTCCTGGACATTTGGAGAATCTCTATTGCAACTTCCAGGAGATGTTGAGTACTGTGTTTCTGCTCCTGACTTCTCACCTGTATTGCCCTACCTGTGTGAACAGATGATAGGAAAGAGAAGAAGGAAGGGAACAGATCAGACTGAAGATCACATGAATCCAAATATCTAAGAGCATAATAATAATCTAAAATCATATTCCAAGGGATACTAGTGACATTTTAAGATGGAACTTTTGTTAGGGATGTGGAATCAGCCCAGAGTTCCAGAAAACATCATCTAAGCTATCTACTTGTATTTTTATAGCTCTATAAATCTTTAAGGCAAAAGTCTGCCCTTCTACACATTTATTCCATTTATTCCATTTATTCCACAGGGACTTGCATTCACATATCAGAGGGTAAAATCTGGTCATATTTTCTAGATAGCAACAGGAATAAGGGGAGGTCTTTCACTTTTAAAAACATTTACTGTATCCTAGCAATGTGCAGCAATGCTATGCAAGCCTGACAACAGACAAATGGCTTTTAAAGATATTAAACTTTACAGAAATACTGTAGGAAGACAGTGTGATAAACCTGGGGAGTCTGTAGGTGGTGCAGGTTCCAAACATTGTCTTGCTTCTAGGCACAAAGCAACTAAGGTAACATAGAAGAAAATTTCTTAAACACTTGTGCTGAGGTTGATGCAGGACTCAAGAAAATCTGACTGTCCAGAAATGAAAACAAAGATGGGAATTAGGAGAAGTAAACATTTTATTCTCAAGGTTTTGTAACTAAAAAAAAACCCCAAACCCTACCTATTTTTTTTCGTCTGTGTGTGTAGGCTGCCTTTCTAAAATCTTAGCTTGGGATTGTTCCTTTACAGCTTAGAGCTTAAGTGATTTTAAAGTTCTTAAAAACAACAACAAAACTGCATAAGCAAATAAAGTATGAATCAGCTGTTCTAATTCTCCAGGATAAAAAATTAAAACAATAGGAAGAAATGTACTGAATGACTAGCTTTATGATCTTGTTAGCTACAAAGTATAGCTAATTAGAAAAAACATTCTGAATTTAAAATTTGCTGGAATGAAACATCATTGTTATTCATAAAGGCACAGTATGGCTGCGCATGCAGCCTACCAGTATCTGATGCCAAGCTGACTCTTGAATAAGTTGTGTTATAAGACGAGGACAGATAGGTGGGAGTCTGAAGATAACAAACAATTTAGAAACTGACAGAAGGCTGCTGGTTTCCATAAGGTCAACTTCTTTCCGCCATCTGTAAATACGAATAGAGTAAAAGGAAAATGGCACTGCTGGAAGCTTTTCTATGGAAACCTTGAAACAGTTTCCTTTCCATCTTCTAAAATACCATAGTATGTGTTCCTAATCTTCATGATGAGGTTCTGCCTCTTTATCAACTTACCTTCTTCCGGTTTTAAATAGTACTGTTTGGTCAGTGTTTATCATTGTGCATTAGAGCTCTGCCAAATTCCTTAAGTCTCCCACAAGAATGTGTTAAAAGGAAAATTTGGGAAATATCAGACAGGGGAAGACTATTTTATAGTCAGACCACAGTTCCTATAAATGCAGCATTTTGGTATGGCTTCATATTTTATTGACTTGTATATTTGTGACTTGACAGTATCACACTCCGGAACTCATCCATAGAGAGGAAAAGAAGGAACAGAATTTCCAGAGGGAATTGCAGCATCTCTGAACAGGGTGGCAGGAAATTCTGCTCAATCCTTCAAGCAGAGTTGATACGAATTTTGAAACAATCTCATGTTCTTACCGAACAGTACAGCAATTGTAAATAAAATTGGGTGGAAATTGTGGTTGAGAGAGGAACCTGAGTGATTTGGGTTTTTTTTATAGATCAGCAACGGATTCAGTACAGCTTTTTGGCAAGGATCAGATGCTAATATTTGAAAGGGTAGTTATATTTAAAAAAAAAAAATAAAAATTACCTCTCATATCCAACACTTAATATAATGATCAAATAATTTCAAATGCACACTTAGAAAACAGAGATATGGTATTCAAGACTTCTTCTTTCTAAAAATACTTAGAAGAGAAAAAAATAAGGTATTTTATGAAAACCTAAAAACCATTGTTCCTCTAGGTGCAGTACATTTGGATTCATGAAGAGGAGATAAAGGCATGGCTCTCAAGTCACAGATATTTTTACATCTACTGAATGACAGTTTTGGAGCCATTATGGTTGAGGCTTTATCTGTCTCATGACAAATTCTTGCTGCTGCCTTTGCTGCAGACAAGAGACATTTTCTACTCAGGCTGCTTCCCTTCTTATGAGTTTACTGATGAATTGCCCAGTAATTTTGTGGTAACTCCTGCTTTAGAGTCCTCCAGAATTACATCTTTAATGTACTTAAGAAACTTCTTCACTGGTAAAAAATGCATGCTAAACCCAAAACCAACACTGGCACATCTGGGATGTCTATATTTTCTGGCAGCACTTTCAAGTACAACCACATTATAACTAAATATCTAGCTGATATCATACCCAGTCTGGATAGCTGTTTTATCAGATATTACATAGCAGAGAAACATACAAAAATAGCAGTGGCAAGCTCTGCTTTATATGATAACCACAGAATACATCGCACAAAATAAGAGATTATTAGCTCTTAATGCTAGTTAAAGTAACATACAACTTTCTGTGGTAGTGAAGTCACTGAATTGATAGCAATGAAGTCCTAGTAACTGGATTATGTGAATTCTCCTGGAAGCTCTGGTGTTGAATATAGTTATTCCTGGAGGTAACCATGTTGGAAATGGATGGGCTGCCAGTGGAGTGACTTTTTCTTCATCCAGAGACTAAGAGATTGTTCTACATCTGACAATGCCAAGCCAGGGGCTGCAGTTTCTTTTGCCCTCACACATCTCACTTAAATCCATGTCTCACGGTCCATTTCTAAGTTGCTGCTCCTCACAGACAATCTAATTGTCATCCTCCTTATCACTGACACTGGTAAGGCTGAATGAGATCATTCACAGATCATTTAATCAAGCCAGGCCCTCTAATTTCTGCATTAGTTCACTACTCCACCACTGTGCCCTGTCCATTTGCAGCAGATGTAGTGCCCCACAGTGCTCAGTGTCTCTGGAGAGCAAATCATTCTGCCTTGTCATGGTTCTGAAGCTTCCTTTTCATGTAAATTTGCTGTACCTCCATCTGCGACGCATGGAATGGGGCTAATGAAATCTGCCTCACACACTGGGCTGCTGGGTAGGGCTTAATTCCCTAGGTGTGTCTCTAGTGCTGCTTTATTTTGGATCAGGGCATGCTTTTGAAGTGGACTTCACCCTCCCCAATTATCACCTTTTGGTTCACATCATAGAGCAGTCTTACCACATGCTAGCTGGCTCCTTTCTTGTGCTCAGCTGGAGGACACACTCCAGCTGCACATCTGATTCAGTCCAATCAACAGGAATGGATTAAAGGTAGTCCAAATTAAAACCCCCAAAATAGTTTGTGCTGGGGACATTGGGTCCTTCATTCTACCTGTTTTCCTCTGCAGGTCCATTCCTATTATGCCACGATATATAATAGAGATATAGATATTATTATCACTGATGTTTACCTTTGTAATCCTTGGATGAACAGAACAGCAAAAGTATGAGGTTTTGTGTGCGTTTCACAGAATAAATACAGCCTTTGTATTTTAACCCCAAATTTTGGCTTTCTTTCACTGTACTATTTTAGTAGGAGATTCCATAGTTTATATAAGAAAGTTTACCTTAGAAGATCTAATAGCAAATGGAACCTCCTTCTGCACTTATGTAAATAAAATTTATTCATGCTGCGCTCGTTCTAGTCCACAGACATTAACCAGCAATGTTTATTTTTTTTATAGCTGGCAAATTTCCCCGAAATTTTCATTTTGAATAGATGTAGAAGGTTAACACCAGTAGTTTATTTTGATACTCACTCTATACACATCCTCAGATACTAAGCTACACTTTGGGGTTACAGTAAAGTTAGTTTTAAAGACTGTACTCCAAAACAATATTCCCCTTACCCCACCATATGTTTGAAATGGAATTATAAATGCCAAAAAAAAAAAGCCCATATGCATCATTCCATTGCAACACTTCTGTGTTTTACAACATGTCATTTTCACTGATGCTATCTTGTGCTTGATTCTTATTCCACCTTCATACCCTTCACTCTGATATAATTCTGATTGTCTCTGCAGTATTACCTTTGATTTAGAAAGACATACAAAGACTCAGGCCTAGAGAATTAACTTTTATTACTTCAGATTTTTTCTTTTGTCCTGTACGAACTTGTTCTTTCTGTTTACCATTGTTACTGGCAACATTACTGAAACCCCTGGCTTTCTGAATGGTGGCAAAGTATCACTCAGCTTTGTGCATATGATTTTATATGCTGGCTATGCTCAGCTAGCCCTCATACTAGTAAAAGTCTCTCCATGTCTCTTAGCCAGCAGGAGGTGCTGAGGAATGATGAAACAAATACCTTTTCACTGAGATTGTCAGATTCCCTTGTGCTCTACAAAAAGATTTTCATCAACTTGTGAGTTGGATTTAAGCACTGTCACATCAAAGTGAGGATTTTAGTTCTATTTTTAGGATGGCACTTTATGTTTGGCTAGAGCAGAGACATTCTTCTTTTGCTCATGTTTTAATTAAATAACCTTTAACACAAGTGAGCAGGAACATTCATCCCAAATGTTTTCTGTTACTTGGAGAGGGAGCAGTGATAATGCACAGCATTTATTAAAGACTTTGCTTTTCTCAATCTATTTGGGATAGATAGGAATATATTACAATGGTGAAGGTGGATTAACCAATAAATATTGCTAGTCCTTAAACCAACTAGCAAGTTAAACTGTAATCACAGTTTTAGATGTTTGTTAGATTATGTTAAGCAGTGATCAAAGAAAACATGACGAGGATAAGGAAAATATATTAAGATTTCCTTGTTATCAGATAATAATTAACTGCTGGTTATCATACACACCCTTAAAAAATCACCTTCATATTTGTTAGCATTAGTCTTAACATAACCAGACATAACCTACTGAACCCTTGAAACAGGAATTCCCTTCCCACTCCTGTGTTGCAGATGAAAGTTTCCTTGCATTGACTAAGAAAATATCCTCAGTGCTCTTTTAGGCAACCATTAGTAAGGACTGGAAAATACAGACTGTTTCTCATGTCACTATATTCCTTCAAGTCCTTGGAGGTTTCAGTTTTCTGTGTGTGATATAGACACCTTCCTTCCAGTAAGGTGTATAGAACCATATAGTCATCAAACACAAATTCTTTGTTGACAGGAACAGGCAGGTATGTGCACCTTGCAACACTTATCAGCTAGCCAAAAGCAATCACCAATCCATCAACATGTATATTAAAGAAAATATAGAATACTATGGAAGATACCAGGGTGAGAGAATGTCTGCTGTAACACCTATCTGTAAAAATGGGAGTCTAACTGTAGATACCTAGAAAGATAATCCTGTTACCAGACAAATTTTACAGTACTACAACATATAATCAGTTTGTGAACACTTTGAAAGTCATACGATGATAATAAAGTGCTGTGTGAATTTATCAGAAACAAATCCATCTCATTTTTCTTTGACAGAACAATTGGTGAAGAGGGTAAGAATGAAGCAGTAGACTTGCTAGATCTTGATTTTAAGAAGGTTTTCCACAAAGTCCTACATGCTTTTCTCAGAAGAAAACTAGGAAAATATAGCATAGAATGAGTTCACCATACTATACACACAGAAAAGATGTCATTTTTTTGGTCTAGTTCTACTCAATGTTTTTATGAGTGACTTGGAAGATGAAGCAGTGGATCTTCAAGTTACACCAGCAGATAGGAAGTGCCAGCACTTTGGAGGATGGTAATAGAGCCTGGAGAAATGATCTGATAATAGTAGTATGAATTTAGAAAAACATGCCAGTGTAATTTGCCACAGATATCAACTGCATGAGTACAAAATGCAAAATATTTACGTGGCATGCAGGATGGGAAAGCAAGCTGAAGACTATACTGCCCCTAAACTGAATAAGTGAGCTGCATTATATGTCTGAGGAAAGACAAATCTTACTGTAGTGCATATTAGAAAGAGTATCTTATGTAAGAAGTGGATGGCTGTTCTGTTTTACTCTGTTGGCGACACTCAGCTTGAGTACTTTGTCCTGTTTTGAGCACTGCTCTTTTATAGAGACAAACTGAAGAGAGTTCAGAGGAGAAGAACAAGAATGATAAGTGGTATGGCAAACATGCTGCATGAGGAAAGGTCAAGAGAATTGATTTTGTTTAGTCTAGAAAGAGAAGACAAGAACAGTGTGACAGGAGCCTTCCTGTATACAGAGCTATCTGTTCTCCATGTCCATGGGGGGTAAACAAGGTGTGGATTTAATTTGTAGCAAAAAGGCTTTGCTGCACTATTGGGAAAAAGCCGTAAGTTAAAAGGCAGTGATGTGGTGGAATAGGTCCCCAACAGAGCTTGTAGAATCCACTGCACAGGGCAGTCTTGTACAGGGTGAAATGTCTCTCCAGCATGGTCCAAGGGACCGAGGATGCCTCAAAGCAGGGAGAGAGAACAACTGCCCAACAGTGTGTCTGTGCTTTATGTCTTCACCTTTCTTACAAGAAAAGAAATCCCTGCTGGATTTCAACTTGTGACATAGAGTTTTTGTGCCCTACCAGTATTTTCCTGATCTTCAAAGGATTTATTTACTGTTTCCATGATTTCAGTATCCTCTGTTCTTGCTCAGACTACACCCCAAAACTCATAGCAACATGTGTGTTAGTATCAGTCTCTCACTTTGGATTTATTGTTCACATTCCCATTTTATGTAATATGAAAAAACATTCTCACATTTAAGAGTATGCAATATACTGATAGCAGTTTAAAAGGAAAATATTGACATTTATCTTGTTGTGATAATGCAAGCAAGTAAATATTTAGCTGACTGTTTAGTAGCAGGGTAGTCAAGAAATGCTGTACAACCCCAAACCAGATGTATAACCAGAAGATTCAGTTCCCTTCAGTTCTTTCCTGGCTCCAGATCTAGGTACTAGCACAGAAGCAGAGTCTTAGCTGTTTTCCACATGTCTAGACATGCCAGTGTCTCAACTCATCTTACTTCAAATGCCACTTTAAAATACATCTGTGCTGTAATGTGTAAAAGGAACCTGCTGTGCAATAGCATCTTATGTAAATTGTGACTTGTGGTTGTTGCTACAGCTCTACCAAGTATTACAAGCACATTTCACCTCTCCACTTTAACTGGCCACTGTCTTGAGCACCTGCCTTGTGTTCGAGATTGCACTTTTCAGGTCAGAGTTTACATGATGTCTGTAGAGGGCCCTCATGCCTGTCATTCCCTTTGGTACTCTAGCATTATCCACATTGTCTCCTTTAGTTCTACAAATCCAGACTATGCCTAAACTCTTCTTTGTAACACCTTTAAGGGAAAATTTTCCTGTCAATCCAGAGTTATCCTCTGGATCTTTGTTAATGCATCATGAACCTTTATACTGCAACATTAATTTATCTTTCTTTAGGTGATGCAATGCTGCCCTACTACTATCATTACAGGAGGCTTCTGTAGTGCTTGTTTGCCTGTTCCTATGGCTCTCTCCCCCTTTCTGTTCTTCTGCTGGCTCCTCCCTCACTGCCATTTCAAATGAACTACCCCTTGCTCTTCTCAGGCTGCTTCACGTCTTGCTGCCATCCTCCCTGTCAGCTAGTTCTGTTCTCTCTGTTGGCCAGCTTTCACCACCCACATCCTAGATTTTCAGACATGTTCTTGCACATTCCCAGCTACATGTTTCTCAGCAGAGTAGGCAAAATTGAATTTTGCTACCCCAGCAGGTAGGCTGCTGGTGTGCTGGCACTTTTGACCAGGTTTTTTAATAGTTTCTTCTACTCTGTTTTGTACTGACAATCCATATCAATCTCCAAAATCTTCCCACCCTCCCCAGGCAGAAATTTGTTGAGGAAGGAGCCATGCATTTGTTTCTCTATCCAGCACAATAGTATCATGGTATGACTGGAACTCAGAGACAGATCATGCAGTCATCACTAGCATCTGAGATGCTAGGCTTCTGCTTTCCATTGCAACTTACATGTTTTTTAACAAGAACAACAAACAAAGTCACTCCCAAACTTGGATTCTGATCATTAGGCATTTCTTCATTATCTTTTAACACTGACAGATCCAGCTCTCATTTCCTTATCAGTTCAGTCACTCCAAATCTATGCCTTTTAAGAACTGCTTAAGACTTTCTATTTTTCTTTTTGTGTTCTTTGCTGGTTATTTTTTCTCCTTTGACAAATAATCACAGAATCATAATTCATCCTGCTTGGTCATTTTTCCATGTCCAAATTATATTGCCAGCATTTTTCAGCCTGTTAAATCATATAATCAGTGACTACTGTTTCACATTAACCTGAAGAGCATTATATGCTCAGATGAGTTTTCTGCCTATTTCATAGGAAAGCGCCCTGGAGTCTGTGGTGACCTCTAATGGCTGCAAAAACCCTGTACTGAGGACAAGAATGGAGGCATTTCTGTGTTTCCCACCTTTCTGTTCATCTGCAGAGATGAACATCTTCATCACTGAAGACTTCTAGTGCTATTCTTTTTTACTCAAACTGGTTACTCCGAAACTAGATTGAATCCAATATACCTTTTATTGTCACTTATCTTTTTCAAATCCTATTGAATACCCTGGAAGAAATCGTGAGCTATGTAGGTCGGCAGCATGCAGGTACCCTCAGCCGTGCACCTTCTGCACTCCCAGTGCTGATAATCCAGAGTCGTGAACACCTGATTGAAATTAGCATGTTCATAAAGGTCAACCAGCTAAAACTCACAGGAAGCAAGACCAAAGCAATAATCTCAGGAAATGAAAAATATTTGGCAGAACTAGCTACAGCATTTCCTACCATGAGGAGCTCTGCTCTGTCAGATAACCAGCTGTAGTTATTGTCTTTGTGGATTTGCAGAAGCATGTTGGTTTAGTTGGTGTGTAGCAGAAATGCTAGAGCTACGTATCTGACAACTTTGTCACAGTGACTTCCTTATTGCTGGGACTTCCAGCAGCTTTCAGCACATTTGCTGCAGCATACTGTACTTGGGAAGAAGTTGCATACACCCTGGAAAGAGTCGCTACAACAGCATTTGTGCCTGCAGCAAGACTGGAGATCTCGTTGCTATGCTTGTTTTGCCAGATAGCTGATGTATGACAACGTGCTTTGAAGTCCCAGGTCTCCAGCTGGAGTAAAGAATCTTCAGCCAAGATGTACCTGCTTTGTGTAACACAGCATGTCAGCTGTTAATAAGGGTTCTTAGTAAGAACTCTTTTCACTTATTAAAATATAACTACATTTACATGCAGTGGCAATGAAAAGGAGGGCCAGGCAGAAACCACAGTTGGCATTTTAACACTGTAGCACACAGATGAAAAAATAACTCAGAAATGAGAAAAGATCATACGTGGTGAATCATCGTCATAGTTTGTGGCTAGGATAGGAAATGAGAATTATCGTTACCATATATGAGGTAAGACTCCATGGGAAATCATAAGGATTGCTGTGGAGTTATGAAACTGTGGACCTTGTTGGGTTATGGACAAGTCCCCAAATCCTTCATTCAGGTTGCACTGTCAGAAGGACAGTTTGACTGAGGAAGGAGACTAAATCCAAATGACTTGAGTTAGGATTTGGCTTCTTCTAGCCTCTTGATCATCTTGCCATTCTGTATTAAAAATCGTAGCGTATGAACCATTTGTTAAGGAAAAAACATACCTTTTTTTCTACCTTTGCTTTTTGGTCAAAAAGTGAAAAAAAAGTCAAGCTTGGTGAAAATTCATTAGTGTTGGATAAGCACTGTGAAATACATCTGCAATTATTTCCTCAATTATAAAGGTTAATTCAGAACTTTATCTTTTTATCGCTACTTGGACTCGGTTTTGAGACCACAAAAACCCCAGGTCCAATCTCTTGACTCAACAGAGAACTGTTTTGAGAAAATAAGATTAGTAATCATCTATAATGGATCACAGGTCAGAGGTGGAGGGTGGTGAGGCACAGGAACAGGTAGCCCAGAGAAGCTGTAGCTGCCCCATCCCTGCCAGTGTTCAAGACCAGGCTGGATGGGGCTTTGAGTCAAAGGTGTCCCCCCATGGCAGGGGGATTGGAACTAGCTGATCTCTAACCTAAACCATTCTATGATTCTATGAATCTATGATTCTATGAATCTATGATTCTATGAATCTATGATTCTATGAATCTATGATTCTATGAATCTATGATTCTATGATTTTTTTAGAGAGAACCACTATGTGCTCATTAAATGAGAGGACTCATCTTCTATCCTTTTCAAGACCACTTTTCGTAAGTACTCTAATGATGGAGTTTTACTGGCACAAAAGTTACTGGAAAACAAATGCATTGGTGGCAGTTTCAATTTATATTTGCAGCCCTGGAAAAAATTTCGAACAGCAATTTGAACTGTGCAGGAAATCCACAGATGTGAGTGTGAGCTAAAAATGGCACTGCTTGCGGATAGTGGTTTGGTACAGAAGCTCTGGGCAGGCAGAAGATTTCATACTCAGGCTAACAAAAAAGGAAAAAAAAAAGCTTTGAAGAAGTGGCAAACGAGTCAGAGGATCATAACATCTAGAGAATAAAAAAATGCATGAAAGTTTTATTTCTTAATATAGAAACAAAAGAAAATGGTAAAGGACTTGAAGATGGTGAGTTTTTTTAAGTGAGGGAAGCCATCTTTTGGCATTTTAAAGCATGTTCTTCATTAAAAGCAACTATAAGGAAGATCTGAACTGTAAAAAAGAGTTTAAGACTACTTATTGTCTGACTGTATACTTTCAAAGGAATTTACCTATACCAGACAGCTACCAGAAACACAAAGGCCTCCAAGCATCAAGACTGTGGCATGTAAGCAAGTCAGGAAAAATTTCCAGAAAATACCAAGACTAAGAAATATTCCCAACAAGCAATAATGTATGTGATGTGGCTGTCCACATGAGAAGTGTTCATTGTCTGGTGCATATGTGGAAACTCTTAATAATTCAAAATTTGCAAAAATGTAACTTGTTAAAGATGCCAGCAGAACTGAAGGGTTCAGTGTATGAGCAGGCTGGAATTTCTTTATCAGGTAGACCAGGAACTATGCTGATTCACTAGCCCATCATGGGGTGAAAGGCTTATAGAGAAATATTCCTAACCTGCTGATTGAAGAATCAGATTGAGAAGGATATAAGATATAGGAGTGACAAAAGATTTTGACAGAAAAAAATCTGGTCTTTTAAAGGTTGAGAAATTTCAAGGAAAAGGTGGGTATGGCTAGAAGCTGAGATAAGTTCAACTTTGCAAAGAAAACAGGAACAATAGAAAAAATATTTTTGATAGTTATGTAGTTCTATAAAAAGCAAGGAAAAAGGGGGCTTCTCATTAAACGTGTGGCAGTAATTAGTAAGCATATGGCAGATAATATAGGTTTGAGCCCTAAAGTAACTGAATAATTTGCCTCTGAGTTTGGTGGCAAGGATGATGGTGGCCATGAAAGCTGGGGTGGAGGAGTTAATGGAAGTAGACTTCTCCAGAGGTAGGGAGGAAAAGATGCGTAGAACTTGGTTTCTTTTCCACAAAGGTCAAAGAAATGTTACAGAGCAAATAGCACTCTGTCTTTTGTACAGCAACTATTTTAAAACTCCTTCGTACCAATGAATTCAGCTATGCCAGGCACTGCTGAAGTCATTATCTGCCATTAGGCAGTTGCCTAGCAGGAGGTGTCTCGTGCTTCTTATCCCAATGTTCTCCCACACAAAAATGTGTATTTTTCTAAAACACCTTTTCCGCTAGCATCCTCTCCAGAAAGGCCAGTGCCTGAGTGAACCTGAAACTTGGAGTCATTTATAATCGTGGGGGAGACATTAAAAGAGAACTATTCTTATTTCTTATTTCTTTAAATGTACGGAATAGAAGAAGACTGTGTAAAGGTATTAGCTAGTTAGAATTGTGTATTTTAGGAGTTTCCTTTAAGAGAAAACATTCAAGAGCTGTTTTAGAAGAATCATCATTTAAAATGCCTTAAAGCAACTGTGCAAGAAAATACTGGAGAAATACTGAAAAGAATAGCAAATACTGTGGAGTAATTTAAACAATTAATAGAAACAATTAAGATGAAACAAATATAAGCAAAGCTAAGAAGAATTACATCATAAAGCTTGCCCATGAATGCTATGATTAATGTAAAGAGATATTGCGTATTCTATTATAAATATTTAATGCCTTTATTTTTAACATTGTGGTTTATATTATGGATATAATGACCTTTCAGAAATGGCAGATAAATGACAATTTCAAGCTAAGAATTTTTCAACTACTTAAGGAAAGTTTGAATGCCAAGTTTTCTTATGATCTTTATTGCAGTATATTTACATTAAAAGCTACAGATATATAAACTAGAGCAAAGAACCCTTTACTCAGAAATATAATTTGTTTGGAATTCCTATGGCTCTGCTCTCTTACAATGATATGCATATATTTAAATGATCACAATAAATCTAAAAAAAAGAAATCTCAAAGAGCTAGCAGCTTAATGTATATAGAATTTCACACAAAATTTTACGCTGAAAGTTAATTTTAAAAATCAATTGATATGAAAACCTCATGCAATCATTTGTAAGAGCCTATCTATGAATTTATTTTTTAAAATCCTATCTAACCTATTCTTTATAGATACAGAGTAATAGTCTGTTTTGTACATTTTTGACAGACATATGTATTCTCTGCTGATGACTTTTGTATTTTTATGTTACTACTGGTGAATGTGTTTCATAAGACATATATCTGCTTTCAAGACTGGGGCAAATGGATGAAGTGTCCACCTGGTAATATACAAAATACACTGATGTGAGATACAAGGTATCTGTGCCCTTTTCCAGATTGCTGGAAAAATATTTGCTAAAAAATGAAGTTGGCGTTTCTGGGGAGGATGTGATCACTGTGGAAGTCAGTTTGGGAGACCTCTTGCATAACAATAATTTTATTATATCCTTTTCTTAGCACTATGGAAATGTAAAATGGGCACCATCATGATTACAGATACTGTGGAAGACCTAGGTTAAACTTAATGACCCCACTGAAGTCATTCAACATCATCGAGGTCTTCAGCTGGAGCCAATTAATGTGATTGCAGAAATGGTTTTTGCTATGGGCTAGCTGAGGGGCTGTGTTATGCTGGTGTTGCAGTGTGGTGATATGAATTCAGGGCAAAGAAGTATTGGACTGAACAACCTCATGCAAGTAATAGCTCTTTTGCTGCCTGTAGTTCAGTATACCCTCCTAAATTTTATGTTTCCTCCTAGCAGTTGATCTGGAGTTAGGAGAGATTCTATCACATGCTGGAACTCTCCTACTATGCTGTGAATGACATAATTTACTACTGATATGTGAGTTCATGGTGAAGAATGGAAGACTATGGTGAAGAATGGAAGGCTACTCTGCTTTTGATCAGTTTGTTATGCTGTTGTCTGAGGCATTATATAAGGCCTCTTGGGCAGAGAAATTGAACTACTCAAAGCATTGGTATAAGACTGGTTTGCTGGGAACACTGTGAGATGGTCACATGGGGCCACCCATCCGATACATGGTGATCTAATTCAAATTTGTGCAGCTGCCTGGCTTTGTATAACTTTACTTGCTTTATGCTGCATTATGTGCGGTGCCACTTCTCTTGGACTGGCAGATTAGTTTGGAGAAGGATCTGGTATTATCTTTCCAGTGTTCTAAATACTTTTTTTATATTTGGATATTGGTAAGCTTAAATTAGGCTAAGAATCTACTAGAGTGTAAAAGAAATCAAAATGACAAGTAAAGTAGATAAATTTACCTACTATTCATCAGTCATTTCATTTTCCAAGTGTTTATAAGCCTCTGGCCAGAGTGGCTATCCTTAACTGAGGTTGATGTTCCCTAACTGTTTCCATAGTAATGTCCTTCAGCCTCCCTTTAATGAGCATCTGTTACGCAAATACTGGCAGTGGCATACTAAATGCATTTTTATGACATCGCACTTTCAGCAACTGGGACTTGGGCCAAGTGTAGGAGAATGATACGGCAAATTTTCAGCTAGAGTATGCTGTGATGTGTGCCAAATGATGGAGCTGTGTTTTACTTCTTCAATGGCACCACTCTTGATGAGGGAAAAATAATTAAGGACTCTGATGTTTCCACAGTTACTGTTGTGCTCCACATTCAGGGTGGGCTATTAAAAATAATATAATTGAAAATAAGGCAAAATGATCCAGAAGCATGAATCTCACTGATTTTCAGTGGGTTATCAGTCTGCACTTTCTAGTGGTATGAAGGAGGCTACCTGTGGAGCTGCATGGATTATTCAGCATAAACAATTGGGAGCTAAGAGAAACACAATTAGCCATCTCTTCCTCTCCCTACTCTGGGTAGGCATGGAAAGGTCTAAGCATAGGTACATTCCTTGTTGCCAAAGAAAATTCACTGCAGTTTGTAGACAAGGCTTTGTTTTCAATCAGTATACAGTACTGTCGTTGCCACGCTTTGCTTAATATGTTTTAAGTAGTAGAGAAACTGGTTAATTGCTTTCCAAATGAGTTACGTTTGTAGAGGGTTTAGTGCTCTTAAGGAAGCAGTCTGCAAAGATATAATGGGATATATGTAAAGAAGAGGCTGGAATCAGTTTTTGTGTTCACTGATCTGTGTATTTTTTGTGGGATTAATTTGCAGTGCTTTACATGTTTCTATTTCACTTCTTGAATTGACCATACTGCTATGGCTTATTTTCTTGCTGACTGTCTTTATGAAGTTTTCATCTGGAGCAATTAGTTGGAAATTAGGGTATAGGTAAGGTTAGGGAGGCTAACCTGTCAATGCAACCTCCTTTTCTGAAACCCTCCTTACCACTCTCAGAGGACAGAGAATGTGTTGTTAGGTTATACATCCCAGCTGTCATGATTATGAAGGTGGCATCAGAGCCATTGACTAGACAGCAGCCAAACCTGCCAACTCAGGGAGGTTGAAGGTGACCTAGATTTGTCCAGAAACTGAGGAATGCTCTGACATATGACTTGCTCCAGGCAGGAACTTGCTCTCAGTACTCAGGACATTAAGAAAATTAGAATTCTTCTTTAATATAGCCTATTTTCTTATTCTGTGCAATGAGAGGATGGATCTAAATATCTTGGAGGAGAATGGAGCTAGGCATATGTACAAAATCATAGTTATAAGATTTCTCAAGAAATTGCTACAGGATAAAACTACCAGTTGAGTTCAACTCAATTCAGAGATACTCATGCGTGCCTGCTAAATTCAGTGAAGGTCTTTGTGTCACGGATGTTTTTTCCAGCCTTCCTGCTTAAGAAGATGATAAGAAAAAGTAAACATAAGTGTTTTGCTGAGTAAGAGTGGTGCTTAAATGGTTGTGTTGAGTGAGTACCTCCAAAATAAGGCTTGTGTTTCCCATGACCTTGTCCATATTATCAAATTTGCACTTTCTTAGCAAGATAATGCTTTGGAGACTGAAGTAAACAAATCAGTCCTTGAACACAGATTTGTAGGGTGGTTTTGGTTTTTTTCAGTCTTTCATGGGATTTGAAATTTTCTCCACAATGTCATGTGATGGAAAATGTTAGCAGAGCTACCCTCAGATGGTAATCTGCGTTCACAACAAGTTCAAGAAGTTTGAGTGAAACCTGGAGAATGATGGTAAAAGCACCTTGAAATGATCACTGAGTAACTTCAATCCATTTTGTCCCCCAAAATGGCTTACCCAGTGCAGAGTAAGCTCAAGCCAGTCCCCCGAATCAACAGTGGTAGAGGTATTAAGAGATAGAATAAAGCCTAAAAGCTATGTACCATCAGCCCAGGAATAGCTTGTGGCAGCAGGCTATCCTGACACCTAAAAAGGTGGAATGCAATACCTTATTGGCACATTTACCCACAAACAGGACACTCTTCTCTTTCACTTGAATGCATACCTACCAATCAATGCACTATACTCAGAAAGGGCTCTAAGGAAAGAAGACTATAAGGAAAATGTGATGGAACCACATTTTTTAAAATCTGAAGAGCAGAAGATTGGGAAGAATTGTAATAATAGCATGAATTCACCTTTAAATGAATCTCTGATGAAAATGGATGTATTGGAAAACCTGAGCTGCTTCTGATGGACATCCACAACCAGGCAGGCCTAAGTCATCATGGAAAGAAAAAGATGAGTTGAATTGCCTGTAGTTTCCAAAAATTGTTCATGACCTGTGAACATATATAATCTCTCCTTTTTAAGGCTGGAGAAACAATGTCTCCCTGGCACCCTTTTAGGTTTAGTGGAGAAGGTACCAGACACAGGACAAATGCACTTTTGTAATTAACTATAAAAATGGCCCCTTAATGAAACTGAACAATAAAATATCTGGTGCCAGCTAGGGTTTTTGTACTGCTGACTGTAACTTAAGGGTAAATCATAAAAGTATTTGGTGTTCAACCAGTGCCTCAGAGTGCTCAAAGATATGGGTGAACTTTATCTTCATAAACACACTTGGGAAAGGGGAGTCACTGAGTAATATCTCTGCTATTCCCAGACAGAAACAGCACACCTGGCTTGAGCAGATAGAGCTCTCCTTGAAGCAAGTGGGAGCTGGTGTGATAGCCAGAACTGAATGTGTCCTGATGTGACAAATATCTGAGAATAGAATAGAAAACCCTCATTACCAGTCTCATGCTTTAACCACAAGAACATCCTCTTTACCAGGAAAACGTATTCCCTTTCATATAATCTGACAAATGTGTCTTATTCCAAAGAAAATGTTTTTTATGGTGGTTTTGTTGTGGGTTTGTTTTCTTTTCCTCCTTTAGGAGAGTAAAACAAAACAGAAAACCAACCAAAAAAACCCAGAAATGTGGAGAAATTCAATCAGTATTACCTAATCTTCCTCCCTTCATCTGGATGTTCTCAAGTCATTGATATTGCACAGGCTGGGTTAGAACAAACAAATCAATCACGCCATGGCACTGTTACTGGCTCAGCCTCTCTTCAGCCAATGATAAGTTACCTTTTTTTTTTCCTTTTCTTTTTAAAGAATGCATTTCTTCCTAGTGGGAGAAACACCATCAGTCTTACTAACGTCAGTACAGATGAGGATGCTCCACAGTGCTGTCCTCCCCTCTCCACATACCCCTGTATGTGTATAGACAAACTGAATACTAAGAAGTATTTTCCTATCTGTGCTGGGATCCTTCTTAGAGGACAATCAATAAATAAATAATAGCAGTTCTTACGAAGCAGGAGAAATCTAGCAAAGTGGGAAAGTCGGCAAACTGCAAGATTTAGTTCCAAGTCAGGAAATAAAAATCTCTGCAAAACCATGTTCTGCAGGAGGACTATAGTATTTTTTTTCTATAATACTAAGTGGCTGCTGCATAATAGTGCTTTTGCTGCTAACCCACTGGAAAATGCTTTTTTAGTTTCCTTTTGTGCCAGATTTCTCCTATTGTTCTGGTAAGTTTTGCCTGTGTAAATACTGTGTGGTTCTTTCTTCATTTACTTAAGAGCTGTATTATAACAAGTCAGAAGAATAAACTGTTTGCATGATTCAACTGAGACAAGTCTATATTCTTTTTTTAATATACAAATCAAAATGTATTTTAGAGGTAGACAAGTCTGAATGTTAGACCTGTGTGCTACAAATTTGTGAAGAGGTACTAATTCATGAAGAAAACCCATTGTAATTTGAAGAATTTTCTGCATATATTATATAGGTGCATGTGTGAGGGAGATTGAGGGAGATTTATTTTTATTTTTTTAGTACCTGTGCTCTTATAACTTGGAAACTTCAATAATACCTGCTTTAATAAAATAGAAAAACTGAGAAGTCTAGCACTCCTCTCTGCTTCCCAGCTAGAGAGTGAGCCTCTGCTAAGTGGCCTGAAAAACAAGGCATGTGTTTGTGGACCTCTGTTTCTGTGGACATCCCACAGTCTCTTGTTCCACAGCTTCACAGTTGCACACGCAGCCATATGGCCCCTGGCTGCTGGACGTGAGCTCCGTGTTGTAGCACTGTAGAATGAAGTTACAAAATACAGAGTGGGAGTTAAGCTGTCTGAGGCAACACTTGGCTATTTTATGTGATGAGCTAAAGTCTGGTCAGAGAGTACTTCAGCTAATGACTCCTTCAGTTTATCCCATTCCAGTCCAGTCTTATTATTCCTCAGAGGCTTTCTCTGTACTTTGCTATGATGGGAGCAAATCACTGCACTTTTCAAATTTTTGCCATGTGGTTTTGCTCCTGCTCTGAAGCACATGTCCAGCCTAGCGATGGTTTTCTTTCTCAGGCAATATTACCAGTTACATTTGGGTTCTAAACATATGTCCATTGCAGCAATCTTGCTCTAGATTTGGGTCCCACAGACCCCAAATTGATGTGGTGCGTTCTCAGATTTTCTTCTTTTGGTCTGTTTTTTCATCAGTATTTGTTGTATCAGTCTTCCTTTGGCGATCATTTTCTGAGTGCCTTGGAAGTCACAGAAGCTGAGGATCAGAATCCATCCATAGCGCTTCCCTAGATACCTTTGAAAGAAAAATAGTAGAAGCAATAATTCAGAATTAGCTAGCTAACATAACACAAAATAATGGAAAAAGTTTTCTTGCATCCAAGGCGATGTATTCTGCTTAAGATTCTGTTCTCACACATTTCTTGCCATATCTAATCATTGTCCGTGGAAAAGGCATTCATCATAACAAGCAAAAAGAGAGTTGTAATCTGCGGTTGACCTTCGATGGAGATAATGATATGTTTTCTCCCAGAATCTGTGTGGGGCAGGGTTATTCATAGCTTCATGAAAATGCCCTGTTTAAAAAACAGTGTATTGTTTTAAGTGGGGAAAAAAAATAAAAATATTTAAAAGATTTCACATTTGATTTTAGTTTAGAAATGGCACAGTCCTACCCTGCGCACAATGGGGAAGCTATGTTTATGTGGAGATTTGACAGTTGAAGAGACTGAGATCAGTTTCAAATATAAAATAAATACATGAAAGTAAAAATAGAAGCAACTTCATGTTTTGCATGTTTTTAAATATGAGGTTTAGAAGTGGCGTGATCAGGTAAATATAAGAATAGCACAAAAATTTTGTAAGACTTCATATATTTCCATACTGTTTTGACCTAAAATCTCTCCCCGAACCATGTAACACAAGTTTGGTGCATTCAAAATGCCAGTGGATCTCCATATAATTTCTTTTTATTTAAGTTTTTTTCTCATCACATAAAACGCATTGTCTCCTTTCAACTTCTGATCAGTATTATATATAACAATGCTGATCTGTACAATGATTCTGAAGGGTGCAGCTTTGGTCAAATTATACCTATTGATCCAGTCAATGTTAAAATTAAGATAGAGTTTATTTGAAGATCTTAACCTCGAACTCTTAATGAATTAGTCCTGTTCATCTCAGAGACTTTTTATTATATGCAAAGTATGCATGCTAGCAATTAATATAGAAGTAAATCGGATGGGTGACTGATTTTATGGGCAAATGCAGTTGCAATATTTGTTTTCTTCAGTGTCCAGACTTGTTAATTTTCCTGATGCTCTGCGATGCCTCCTGCAGTTAGTGGCCTTTTTTTCAAATGGGGTGACAGGTAGAAAAAGATGCAAGAGGTTGGTTTGTGTTTGCAGTGTTGTGGAGTTATATGCCTCTGACAGTCAACAGTAGATTTAAATGTTTAAACGTATTTGTTAAGTAAGTGCTGTGTTAGTTTTTGTGTTGAAAGGGGCACTTGGAGAATAGAAGTTGACTGTATGCAAATTTTCATAGCAAACACAGATTTAAATGAACTCTATAGGGAAAGATTTACTAATTCAAGAGTTTAGGAGCTTACTCATTATCATTGCTTCATATTAAACTTGTGGTATGCTCCAAAAACTTTGTTATTGCAAATGGATTAAGTACCTAAATGATAAGAGTCTGAGAATGGAGTAGAGGGGAGTAGAGAACCTGGACAATTTAGGAAGTGGACTTTGTATTCTAGGATAAACACAGTAGCCATAAGTGACTTTAAAAATGATGAGCACTAGTATATCAGCTGAGACAAATTTCAGGAGCAATTAAAATGTCGGCATTACCACCCAGTCTGTGTCAACAGGGCAGGCTGTTCAGACCTCTGAGTTGCCAGCTCTGACATTTTACTGTGCTATGATTTATAGGTTTTCTAAAGCAGTGTAAACTAAGTATGAGATCTTAGCACACCACTTTCCTTGAAAATATGGCCTTTTGCTTGAAAAATATGGAAGAATTTATTTAGGGTCATAGAAGTACACACTTAAGTACTTTCTGAGCAGGGCAGATTTGTGAACCACTGTGCTGGGCAGTGACTAATTAGGTTTCTAATATACTGTGTTCAGTGGAAGCAATACAGCCTTTCAGGCACAAGAACCAGAGCTAAAACCTAATATATTTTAACCTATGTGCCTCTGTTTCCAAGGAATTCAAACATCCAAAAAAGTCTTCTGTCATCTCAGGCTTAATGTCATTTCATTTAGACATCAGGTTAAAAGTAAAAAACTATCAAATTCTGATGAAATATCCTGTACAAGTTTACACAAACACGCTGCTGTGATGGTCCTGGAATCTGTTTCCTACTCCAAGACATACCTGAGAACTTTTTTTTGTTAAATAAAAAGTTATGGTGTTTTTTTCCTCCTTTTTGCCAGGAAGCAGTTCACAGGCAAATACAGCATTTTAAAAAGATTTTGTCCAGACTTCAGTATAAACTCAGAAAGAAAAAAGGACAACCCAGAGCAGATGGGAAATGATCCACCAAAATAATCATTATGTGGTACATTTTCATGCAACAGAAAATTAAGGGTTCAGCTTTCTGAAGTAAAGAAAGAAAATAAATACATTTATGCAGTTTCTAAAGCTGCTGTAAATAGATTCAGCTTCACTGACCTCAGCAACACAAACAGAGTCTGCATTTCTTTTTATTATTCACATCATAGTATCACCATGAAGACATAATACAGTCCAGAGGCAGAAGAGAGAGAGTAAGGGAAGGATCCCTTTCTCAAATGCAGGTTGAAGAGGTCATAAAGGCAAAGACTGGGCAGAAGGGCAAAGAACAGAGGTAGCAGATGCTTTCTGCTGACATAACGTAAAGTATCTTAGAGCTCAAGTGCTGGCACTGTGGATGAGAAGTATGGAAGCACTGTCCAGAACAAGAACGAAAGCACAGGGCTGTAATTCTTCCAGCAGCAAAATCCCATACAAACTTTCCCCCTTTAGATACTGCTTTTAGTTTTACCATGTCTCAGGCCCCTGAGGCTGTACCTCTGCACATGCAGAGCCCAGGCTTTCTCTGTACATGCCCAGAGCTGCCCCAGCCTTGACAGGAAGACGCAGCCCTTAGCCAGTATCTCCTGAATATTTTGCTGTGCTGTGGATCAGTTTCAGCAGGGTGGGTGGATTGAAAGTTTTATTCCTCTCCCACAAGGTAATATGCAGCTGATATGCAGGCTGCTCTTCTGAGGGCAGTGGGTTTGAACCCCTCAGGCTAAGAAGGTAAATTAACTCCATTTTTTTACCACTGGGATTGTATATTGAGGGGGTGGGGGGTGACGACCAACAACAAAACCAAACCAACAACTAATAAAAAGATCAGTGTGATGAACAGTTGTTTCTTAAAGGCAGTTACAAGGAGAGCTGTCTAGTTCTTTGAAAGAGTTTCGCCTCTCAGCTTTCTCAAGGGCCGTTTGCAGGCTGGGCAGTAGCAGTGGGCAGAGATGGCTACTTGCAGCTCTGTGCCAGCCGTAGGTTTCAGACCATCCCCTGCCCTTAGCGCTGACTAATAAGTAGGTTTTGTCAGCTGCCTGCTGAGTGTACTGATTTTAAGCAGGTTCAAGCTTAGCATGCTGGCTGTTTTGGATCTCTTTCAGAAGTACCTGGCTCTCCTCTGAAGACATATTATGGTAAAGATTTCACTCTCAGACCAAAGCTGGCAGCCAGTGCTTTTCTGGGACTGGTCTTTATGGGGAGCAGGGATCAAACCTGACACTTCCTTCAAAAAATACTTATTTTAAAAATTATATTTAAAATATATTCCTTTTATAATATGTTTCTTTTAAAAATATTTGTGAATTCTTGCAGAATAAAACAGGGGCAGTACACAAATTCACTCTTAGCTGTAAATATATCTCCCGTGAAAATAGTCACAAAATGCTTCATGTATATTCTTATACATGCAACATATATGCAAGGTCTAAGTCTGCTGTACTCAAAATTGTCAAAAATCCATCCTATCAGGAGAGGTTGCTCTGTAAAACTTTCATCACATTCTAAAGTTCTTGTATATTTTTTCCTGTGTCTGAAGATCCTTCCACCTGAATTAGTAGTTAGCACAGATAAATTAATTCATAAAAGAAAGCCACATTTTTGTCACTTTATCATTTCCAAAGAGCAATTTTATAGAGTTTAAAAGTTATATTCCAAAGTGACACAAAGCCATCTCACCTTTGCTGGTTTTGGTATAGTCTCATTGATGTATGCTTGCCTAAGGTTTTGTCCCAAAGTATTTGCTGCCACATGGAGTGATACATGTTCTAAAGTGTGATGAAAGGAAAAGAGCTCTGTTTCTGCTGGAAATTTCATGAAAATAGAATTATTTTGGAAACTACAATAATCTTTCCTTAGCCAAAATTTTGTGTTTTTCAGATGCCATTGTAAACATGTTCTTTCTCATGCAAATACAGTGTTTCTTGAATTTAAAGGGACAAAGTATCTCATTATTGTATGATCTAACATTACTCAAGCAGTCCTTCTAGTTAGTTCTTCACAAATCTTCTGGAAGTAATTTTAAACTATCTTTCAGTGTTTTGGTCTTCTATATAGTTTTGTGTTGAGCTTTAACCGATTTCACCTCCAAAGGTGTGATGTCATGAAGGATGTTACTGAAATCTGTTGGTCTGTAATCTTGCTGGAAGAAAGGAGGTAGTGATTTTAATTTGTCACTGCCAAAGCTAAGATGTGAGTCAGTCTTACAAGAGCTGCTAAATAACGAATGGAAAGAATAACAACAAACTTAGTTTAACACCTTACAAGGTACTGCTTTCTTTGTCAATGCAGCTAGCTCATTTTTTCCATAGAATAATAGGAACATAGAATCACAAAATGGTTTGGATTGGAGGGGACCTTTAATAGTCATTTAGTTCCAAACAGCCATGGGCCAGGATGTTTTTCAGGTTGCTCAAAGCCCCATCCAACCTGACCTTGAACGTTTCCAGGGGTGGGGCACCCACAACTTCTCTGGGCAACCTTTTCCAGTGTCTCACCACTCTCACTGTAAGAAATATCTTCCTTGTGTTCATGTTGTGATTTAAGCCACTGAACCCAGGACAGTTCAATACAAACCTACCCTCTTTCAGCTGAAAACTGATTCTCCTTGTCCTAGCACTATAGGCCTTGGTAAAAAGTCTCCTTCTTATCAGCCACCTTAAGTATTGAAAGACTACAACATGGTTTCCCCAAAGCCTTCTCTTCTCCAGGCTGAACAACCCCAGCTCTCTCAGCCTTTCTTCATTAGAGAGGTGCTCCATCCCTCTGATCATTTTCATGGCCCTGCTCCAGACCTCATCTAACAGGTCCACATCCTTCTTGTGCTGGGGACCCCAGAACAGGATGCAGCACTCCAGATGGGATCTCATGAGAGCACAGAAGAGGGGGAGAATCACCTCCCTTGGCCATACTTCTTTCTATGCAGCCCAAGATAAAAGAAAAAAAAAGTATTTCCAAAGCTGTAGAAACATATGAACACAGTGGGATCTTCTGAACTTTCCTTGCTGATATATGACCAAAGAGATTCTCTTTCAACTGAAAAAGCCATTCAGTGCTTTTATTACAATCTGTAAGTATCTACAAAGCTCTCTAGCTTGAAAAGCGCAGGTGTTTAGTGCATGAAAATAGCAGAAGCGCAGCTAAGAAGTATATAAAATAGCACAGTTGCGACAGCTTCATGATCTGTGCCACCCACAGCATTGAGCAGGCTTGGGCTTTTCCAGGCCATCCTCTGCACCCAATGAGGTCCTGCAAGGACAGTGTTCTGCAGGGCTGATCACCTAGAAACAGGTTGGTCATGGTCCTCAGCTCTGAGTTACTCAACCATGTAGGGCACTAGGAGCAGAACAAAGAGGAGCCACAGACTGCTTGGAGCTGCTAGGAGCTCTGCCAGGGCTGAAATGCTCTAGAAGTGTAAGGGGTTGCTGGTGGAGGGCTAAAAAGTAAATCATTGTATGTGCCAGCAGCACCTGCCAGCCCAGGAGAAGATATACAGAAGATAGCCTTATTTCAACAATAGTTATTTCTGCAGCAGTAAGTATATTGAAAAGGTTTCAGTTCAGTCACACAGAGGAGGCCAGCATACAACTTTAGTAATGAAATGTTAAACATCTGTATCAGCAGAGCAGTGCTGAGATCCCACAGCTACTTTTAAAGAGACTTTGATATTGGCAGCAGTATAGCCATAGCAGCCCTGAGCTCAGCATAGGCTGATTTATTCTTGTTGGGGGAGTATTTGGAAGTCATTAGAGTGTAGTCAGCTTCTATAACAGAAAAAAAGCCATGAATACTGCAAACCACAGGAAAAACAAACCAGGTATGAATGGTATACTCCAAGAATACCAAAGTTGGAGAGAAAAACTTGCTCACAGTGAAAAGAGTTAAAATTAGATGAACATATCCTTTACAAATGACCAGATCAAAATGAATACCACAAACAATGTTACATAGTTATTTATGGGGTGGGTATGGATCCCTAGCATTAGTAATATACCCCTAACTGCTCCTGAGGTAGCTATAAACAATTGCCTCCAGCCAGGTCCAACCCTTGTCCTCACCTGGTAAGCTGCAGAAGACGCATTCATAAACCTGTTTGTGCAGTGCCTGCCCTCTCAAACACCAGTTCTGTCACCAGCCCTGCAATAATTAATTCTCTGAATGTGGGCAGTAACCAGTAACAAAGGCTGCTTTCCTACATGTTTGGCTATCGGTTGACTAGTTATAATGAAATTTTCTTTTATCTTTGTATATCTCTAACCTGCTTCTGAAGAGCATTTTGGCAATCATATATGTATCATGCATTGCATATACAAATATTTTACTACAGCTGGCAATACCTGTTGAGGACAACTTGTGAATGCTCAGGCCCCATCTCTCCTGTCAAACCTGTATCTACCCATCAGATTTGTTTGACATCAGACAAAGAAGGCAAAGTGCACTGAGGCTGACACAGATACTCAGACAGTGTGATGGTACAAATTTTACTTCCACTGGAAACATGCCTAAGGAAGTTAAAGAAGCACTCTGAAGATCAAGAATTAATCTTTGAACAATGTACTGGACGAGCCAGGACTCACTCAAGCCTGTGAAGTGTGGTAGTGGTTTGACTTTGTGGGCCAAGGAACCCAAACTATCACATGAGAAAGGACACAGACTGAGGAGCTACTTGAGTGTTGCATATGGCTTCACTGCTAGAAGCTGGAGGGTCACTAGAGACTTTCAACAGCCAAGGTGAAACAAAAAGCTCAGTGAGAACTGGGGTTGCAGAGGCTGCTACCACTTTGAAAAAATTACCCTGGGAAACAATGGTTGCTTAGCAAAAGTGGACAGCCCCAGGCTGGAAGGGTTGTCACCCAGATAGATGCATATTACACAGAAATATGCAACTTGTTCTCCAAAACCCCTGAAAGAAGAAACCCTGTTCATCAGTTTCCTCAAGCCATTTGTCAAACAGACAATAGCTTCAGCAAGTTGCAAGGGCAGAACTCCTGCACCAGGGGAAATGAGGACAAACAGAGATCCTGCCACCTGGCAGCAGGGCTGCCGTGGGGTTGCAGGGTTCCTGCTGGCCTCTGGTGTGATGGCTGCAGTTACAGTAGCATGTGGGACTGCAGGGTGGCTGGGAGATGGAGTGTGATGCACACCATTTGTACTTGAAGTGCTGCATCGGGTCATTGGTTGTTGTTGGTGGTGTTTTGCTTCTCTGGGGAGAGGAGTTGTTGAGAAACTCAGCCTTCACGAGGCCCTGGGGAGACCCAGCCAGGAGGAGCTGCGCTGGTGCTCAGGGGCTCCAGCAGCAGCGTTGACTGAGGAGGGGTGACACTGGCACTGTGTGAAATGCACCGCTGTCAGCCTCCTTGACCTCCCATGGAGCAGCTCTGAGGAAGACCCTTCCTGTATGTGCTCCAAAAAGACCATTCATATGCTTGGGGTTGGACTAGATGACCTTTGAAGATCCCTTCCAACCCAAACAGTTCTATGATTCTATGATTTGACCTAGGACATCATATGCACAAACTCAATATAGCAAATATCAAAACCTCCCTTGCCTTCTCCCACGAGGGCCATAACCCCATGGAGCATCGTGCTCACTCATGTTCTTCACAGCCGTTGCAAAGCTGTGGTTTGTTCCTGTAGCAGCTTCAAAGGGCAAGATGGAGAGCACTTTCACCCAGAACAGCCCCAGCCTTGTGGCAAGGGCGTTGGTTTTGATCTCCTCTGCCACAGGAGGGTGTAAACTCCAGCTTTCCCACATCTAGGGTAAAAGCCCTGACCAAGGAGCTCTTGAACGTGGCAGGGGAAAGCAGCAACAGCTGCCACCACACTTCATAGAGCAGCAGTAATCTGTGTTTTGGGAACGTTCGCTGGCTCTACCCCATGGGCAAGATGGGTGCAGGTGCAGGAAAGCTGGGTGCATTGTAACTGATGATGCTTGGGTGTGAGCTAACTCCGATGCCATGACATGCGAGGCATTTCTGGACATGCCCACAGCAGAATTTCAGGAGTCTGGGGAATTTTAATGTGAAAAGCTGGCGTCTGCGGAGCTTAAGCACCTCCAGGGTGTGGCAACAAATGAAAAGGAATTTAGAATACTGCAGTTTTTGATGTAGGTGCTTAGTCCTGTTGGAAATACCTACTTTCCTTCTGTCAGACTGGACACAGATCCCTAAATTTGCCTGCTCCAGTGGTATAATTGGTCCTGGCTGAGTAGGAACAGTTTTTCTCCAATTTAAGGAGCATTATGCCTGGCAGAAAAATTAAAATTATCAGCAAAGATGATGCCACAATGTTCTGACTCTATAAGATTTATGAGACCATGGGAAGCCAGTTTGGATGAATCATAAATAATTGCATGTAATATACTAATTTAGTTGCAGAATGGGAGTGAGTTTAGCTTTATCCATTAATTCAAAAGACTCTCCCTGTGAGCATTTGGGAAGAGTAATTTAGTAAATTCAAGCATGAGCCAAGGCAACTAAAAATAGAAAAAAATCCTCCTAAATGGCTAAAAATGAAATGGAAAACAGAGGAAGAAATAAAACCTGGTATCACAAAATAGCAGCCCTTTTTATACAAAGGAAGGTTCTATAAAACACTTGCATAGCTGTTAATATATTACTGAAGAACAATTCTTTCTAGTTTTATAAAGATACCATGTGTCATTCTAACACTGAGAATAAATTATGTCTTTAGTGATATGTGCAACTCAGTTATTAATGTTGAGGGCACAGTGCTAAAGTCAGCTGTCTTTGATATTAACTACACATCTCCAAGACTCACAGTGCTGTGGCAGCAGAAGTTGACCTAATGCCTAAAATCCATACAATGAAATGGAAAAACACCACCATCAACCAACCTGTCAAGTGCTAGAGTTTCAAAGGTTTCATGTTTTGCACCAGGGACTGATTTTGTCACACTGACCTTGGCATATGCTGGTATCCCTCTGTGGCATCGAAGAAGTTTTTTGGTTACAAATAACAACAGTATCAGGCTCTAACTGGCAAAGTTCCTGAGGATGAGAAAAGTCCCATCCTTTTCATGTCAAAGCTCTAAATTTATGGAAGCAGAGAACTCCCTGGGCAACGGAGATGAATAAGAAGATTGCATTTGTAACTAGAAGCTGAGAGCTGTGCTGGAAGCAGCTCAGCCTGGTTTGCTGGGACTGGGTCTTAAAGACTTCTCCTAAGAAGTTCTTATTCCCACTGCTGCAGCAGCTCTTCCTTTGTCTACTTAGACCTAGGCTGAGAGGTCCCTACAGCTTGACATTGCAAATATGGCAGTACTGCTACCATAGAGTGTCCAGGGTTGCACAGAACAGCTATGGATTTGAAGGATCTGATGTTACATCAAATATTTTAGAAATTAAATAAGAGATACAAAAAGACAAAGAACTGGAAAGTAAAGGCTAAACCAGTCAGAGCCAGGACTAGAACATAAACCTCCTGCTGCCAACTCAGACTGATTTTTTGGATGACTCTGCCTGTCATTCCACATCTATTTGTTCCACCAGAAGGATGCATTTAGCATGTGATTTGCCCAACAAATATGGTTATATTTCTTCCCTTTCATTTTTCCCTTTCCAGAAACAAACTTGCAATTAGAACTGGCTGGGAACTTTTGACAATGTAATTTTCCACACAAAAAAAAAAAAGTTTACTGGGTTCACAGTGTGGAATTTATTGTAAAAATGAAAGTGATTCCACACTATAATGTATAATACTTACCAAGAAAGTAAGGCACCTGGGATCAAGCCCATAGCCTTTATGAAGGAGAGCAAAGATTTGAATCCATTTCTTGAATACTCAATGCATGTACATTCTACAGAGTGTTTTCTTTTGTCTTTCTTAAATAAAAAGAAAAAAAGGAAAAAAAAAGGATAAAATAATGTCCAAATTTAGATTATTTGTGCAGTACTGTGTATTTTTTAGCATCTGTACTTTTCCAGTTTAAAATCTACAAGTGGAAACTTTCTCAAATACATGGATTTTGGAAACTTTACCGTGCAATTGTTCTGAATAATTCTTGGCTTGCAGATAAGTTGTAATCAGTGTGTTGTGACTGTCATGTATTCAAAAAGAGAAGTTCGAGTTGTATTGATTATGTGAGGTGGGAGAAGCAGGTCATACATGCACTTCTGACTGGCTGGGGTCTATGCTTAGATCCAGGTTTCTGTTTTGGAACACTGTTCTGCACACTGTTAATGTGTGTAGCCTGTACTTCAGCTTTTCTGTTTGAAAATATCTGACAGTAAAATCGTTTGCTTCAACAGAAGAGGGTAAAAGCAGAGATATTTTTTTCTAAACATTTGTCTGATTACTTTTGCAAATTCATTTTGCAATGATTTCCCAGACTGTTTAACAGCCAGATAAAGTTCTGGATGGGAACTCAGTGTGAGGAGACATTAAGAGAGCAAATGCATATGTAGAAGTAGATTCGAAGCAATGCAAATTAGGTGCAAGCCAGTTTATCCAGATCCTTTGCCTGCCCAGCAGATATCACATGGAATTTGGTGTTTTGGTTTTCCACCCCTCACTCCCAACTCCATGTTATTCTATGTAGACTTTAGGTATACTACACAGCTGAGACAGTGTAAAGAAAACCTGAAACTATTCAAGTCTCTCTTTGGAACCAGACAGATGCCTCTAGGGGTGCTTATGTCGCTATAAAAGGGCAGGCATGATCAGACTCCACTCACATTTATTCCAGACTTGGTGTAGGGGTTCTGATTCAGCAGCACTGTAGTGCTTGAGCTGAAATCATCTGGCACCCTGAAAGAGAAGAGTTGGGTTAGTTTGGGTCCTAAACACCTTTGCTGAACAGGCTGCCTGCTCCACTGTTATTTATGTCACATTCCCCTTTGGATGGTGCAGTCCCCTAATCCTTTTTAGCTTGTCTTTCCTCAAAAAGTCATTGAGAAAGAGACAGTCCCAGAAGACTGAGGATCAGATATACATGATACCTCTGTATGGAAGCTCTGTGATTATATGTAGTGCAGCCTTAGTTCTCAGGTAACTCATTTTCAGCTCAGTGAGTCTTAGGAGCTCAGGTTCAGCATGGCTTTTACCTGTGTTCACACAATTTCTTACCAGCCTCTAATGGAGCAATACAAGTTGTTATATTCTTGGAGAAAGACAAAATTAATTTCTGTCAGTAGATTTATGATGTTAAATACTCAGAGTGTGTAATCAGATTTTTTTGTCCAACTCATTTTTTGAAGAGCCAGATTTGAAAGTAATAGAAATAATATGTAATAACGTCTCTGAATTTTTATCCATCTGAAGCTGGATAAGGCTTTAATGAAGGGAGTAGTTCTACTAGCATTGTTGGTGAGATGCTTCTGTGAATAAAGACTATAGTAATGAATTACAAAATCAGGCTGTAAAAGTGGTATTCTACACCTGAATTCTTTTCTTTCACTATCTAATGCAAGAAATACAAGTCCTAAGAGAGTACTTGTATAATTTTTCCCAGAATTTGTGTATCTGTGTTTGTCTGAAGCTAATCTCTTCGCTGTAACAAGATTGACTGTACATTGACTAGCAAAGGTAAAATCCTTGCCTACTCTAACACACAGGAACATACAATTATTAATCATCCTGAAACAAGCTTGGACTGGCTGAGGCAACATACATAAACCATAACTTTAAAACCTAATGCCTCTTGAATTTACCAGATCCCTTAATTTCTACTTTTCATTGAAGATGCCAAGGACTCTTCTGGGCTGATCTTCCTCCCGACTGAAGAAACAATAGAGATACAAGGAAACGTAGTCATAGAAGTTATTTGTCAAGACTAGCTCTTGCTTATAGAATGCAATTTGCAGAGTTTATATAATCTCTAACTTATGAAGGGATCAGATTTTTACATTAAGGACATTTATGAGGACATTTATGCTGGCTAAAAGTAAAATGTTAGGTTTAGGATTTCAGAAGCACTTTTTCCATGGACATGCCTGATGGTGAGCAGAAGTATTCCTCTGGAATTTTGGGACAGCAACAAAACTATGTTTGAATAATTTTTAGTTCAGTTCACTTACTGCATGTTAGTCTGGTTAGCTATATTCATCAAATGTAGATTTAGATGGTTCAGCAAACTATTGAGAATGCATAATATTTTTAATTCTATCATAAAATAATCAAAGGTGTAGTATTATGACCAAACACTGAGTCCATGTATAACATCTAGAAAATTAGTTTAATTTCAGCTAATTTATACTGCTGCTGTTCAGTACTTTCCCTAATAGCATTCGGTATAAAACACAGGTTATTAAACACAAAACATATTAAAACACAAAGATGTCTATGAGATAGTCATAAATTGTTTCATAAATTTGATTCATTTGCAGATTTACTTGATTTGCTGAATGTTTACAAATGAAAAATTCTCTATTCTAAAATAATAGCCTATGTTGACTTCACAGCAATCCAAATTTGTTGGGAGGTCAACTAATTACTATATTCATATGACTTTTTTCTTAGAATAATCTTTAAAATATACAAAAAATAGCAATCCATACACGAACTTAAAGCTTTGGAACTGCATACTATGTTTTTATATCATCAGTGCTATAAAAAACAGTGAAAAACTCTGTACTTCATAATGATCCCAGGTATCCCAATGCATTAGAGCTCAGAGACGATCACATTCTCTTCTAAAACTCTAAGAATGAAGAATTGTGTGCCTGGGGGAAGATAGCTAGAAGGCTGGACATCCTAACAACTGGATTCTCCAGGAGTGGGAAAGATCCTTGGGCTAACTTAAACAACGAAGGAACTCTGTAGATAATGGCAGATTCTTTGGGTTAGGCTGTAGCACTACTAGGAATTCTACTAATAAGCTTTATGGTATTTTCTTGTTGCTGGTTTGCACCTCCCATTGCTGCCATTCCCTAGTTGTAAGAGGAGCAAGCAGGCAGAAGTACTGGCAAAGCAAGTATCATAAAGAGAAAGATTTCTTTTGCAGAAGCCATCATTTGTGGAAGGCAATATGGTTCACCTTTTAAGCGGAGAAGTGAATACACAAGGTAAATGGTCCCTGTCTCATCAGCCCTCTGCACTAATTGGAACATTTAAATTTACAGCAAACGGGGCAAAGAATACAAGACATGCACATAGTGGAATGTCAGACTGTCAAGAACAGCCTTAATCAAGGCACCACGGAGCATGAAGGAATGTCTTCAATTATCTGTCTATGCTAGGATCCAGTGTAATAAACAAGAAAAATGAGAACTGCTCATTTTATGGGCTTAATTTGACTTAGGTGGTATTAATGAAATCTGGAGAGATATGCATGACTTGAACGTTAATATAATAGTTATAGAACTTAACACAGAAAGGTGCTGGCTTAGCAAATGGAGAATGTGAGTGGAACTGCATCAGAATGAAATTATTTATTTATGGCTCAGCAATAACTTGGAAATAAATTATATTGAGGCTTTATAGATTAATATTCTAATGAAGAAAGCACAATGGCTGCTACTGACAACCAAACCAGTAAGCAGGATGATCATCTCCCTAAGCACTATGTGGAAGGTGGGGGGGGAAACAATCCTGCTGTTTAGTCAGCACCTTGTCATCCTTGAAATCTCATAAGGTTTTAGAGAAAAATGTCGTATCTCAAAACTCACCAAATCAAATATCAGAAACTCACTGTTAGGTCATCGCTCAACAGTTGCAATGTACTGGTAGCATGATTAATAGTGCTGTATTTATATGTATCATTTTAGGTGACTATTAAGCAAGTTTTCCTTTCCTATCGTGATTCAATGCCAACAAATCTAATAGAAAAATCTAATTGAATTAATTGAGCTTTAATTGTGCTTGATATACTTACACTCTCAATTTCTGGCTAATATATTATTATTACTCATTATATATAGCTCGCTCTGGCAGTTTGTGTTACTTGCATGAGTCCTTTATACCAAGGAGCTTTGGGAGTCACTAATAGATGGACAAGGGACACTGGTTACTGAATTCCTGGCTCCGTTTTCAGCATTGGATTGACTAGTATGTTTATATGATGCAAAAGTCAACCACAGGATGCCTGATTCATACTTACAGCACTGCATGTTCCTATTATTTTGTGTAATAATATATAATTTACTTTACAAAGACTTCTCTCATTCTATCAGTGGTTCACAGACGAATTTAGAAGCAAGTTGAACATCAGGACTTGTAATTTTTCTAAGCCTCTGCTTAGAATCTTTTCCCTGACCATGTTAATTATAAATTGCATTCATCACACTAAAGACTATTTATTCGCTGCTTTTGTTTATCTGCTTTGCCTATCTGTAATACCGCAGTGGGAATGGCATCTACAATGGCAAGAAAATGACCTGTGGGTTATAGTCAAACAAATGGATGGTTTGCACATAGATAGAAAGACAGATAAAAAAGATAAAACCAAAATGTTTACAATACAAATCAGATTTTTCTTCTGTCTTTTGACTTCTCATTGTTCAATGTGAGTTAAGATCCAAATTGTTACCAGCTATCCTTTTGCTTCCATTCCTCCATCAAAAAGCAATATGATACTTAACGCCTTTTCTTTCTGCTTCTTTTCCAAGCTCTGAGCAGAATTTTTATTTCCTCCTAAGAAGGGAAACTGGATTCCGGCATCCTAAAACCTTACCTCAGCTTAATTTGATTGGATATTTTAAAATGTAAATTTCTTATTCTTCCTTTTGTACTTGTCATTAATGCATACTATTTCTGTTTATTAAAAAAAAAAAAAGAAGAAAATAAAAGAAAATTAAATTGTGCAAGTGTTACCAAAGGGAAATGCACTTAATATGAAGGAACAAATAAAGCAGTCTGTGAAAGGCAGGGATGAACATGTCTAACAAGTGGCCCAGTTTTAAGACTTCAGTCCTGGCACAGCACTGCAATGTAACCCCAGAAAACCTTAAATATACTGACAACAAATTTAAGCTTCAGTGTGACTGGCAGGTATTAAGCTTTCAGATTTTATTCAACCAGCTCACCAGTTTAGGGGACCAAGAGTGAACTGTAAATAGGACTTAAGTTCCCAAAGTGTAATTCAGGTGCAGGAGAGAGATTGCAAACTAGCTGGCTCTAATCCACCTGTGTCAAAATGCAGTTAAGCATGGAAAACTTATCACAGGGTGTTTCAGATGCTGAAGGTTTACATGATTTCAAAAGACAACTGGACAAATTCATGTGAGAAAAATCCACTGAGAATTGTTGTATGTAAGACAATTGGTTCAAAAAGTCAATGAGGCACAAATGATTGAATGCTGGATGAGTATTCTTGAGTAGCATGACTTACACTCTTCTGTAGGCATCCTGATTTTGACTTGAGAATAGAACTCTGAGCTGGATGGGCCTGTGGTGTAACCCAGTCAGACCACTCTCATGTTCTTATGCATCAAAATATCTGGGATAGCACATGCGCGTACCTTTTCTGATGGAAGCTCCACAGCGCATGTAGCTCAGTGAACATGTATGTGACCAGAAGTGTGGCTGTTCACTTGAGATGATTAAGTGATTATTTTCTACTTAGTTCCATTCGAGAATTATTGATAAAGTATTCTTAATTCTCTGTTCAGAGAGCACGTAATACTTCTGGATGGGTTTGAGTTCACTACTTGTAGGCACCTTCCCTGAAGAAACTGGTTGATACCTACTTCTTGTACAATGGCCTAAAGATAAGAGCACATCCAAGGACTGTGACACCTGGATATTGGTTGAGTCCCACCAGGTTGGACAACATAGTTTCCAGCCCCTCAAAGAGCATGCTAGTTTAGCGTAGGAGGTCCCTGTTGTGTATGGAGGCAGAGATGTTGTTTTCATAGAATCATAGAATAGTTAGGGTTGGAAAGGACAGTCTTTTGTTTATTTAATATGTTTTCTCTGTTGCACATGTGATCCTTCTAGACAGTATCTACCATGTTAGACACTGCCTGGTGCAGAAGCTGCACAAGTCCAGAAAATTCCCAAACACTAAGAACTGTCCTCAAAAAAACTGGAAGCAATAAGTTGTCTCCAGATAGACATTTGGAGAAATTTGGAGGAAGAAATTACTTTCCTACAGACAAAGGAACGCAGGATACTAGTGTAGAGGGTACTGTATGGATGACACCAGTTACTGGTTATCATAGAATCATAGAATGGTTTGGGTTGGAAAGGATATTGTTCCAACCCCCCTGCCATGGGCAGGGATACCTTGCACTAAACCGTGTCACTCAAGGCTCTGCCCAACCCAGCCTTGAACACCGCCAGGGATGGAGCATTTACCACTTCTTTGGGCAACCCATTCCAGTGCTTCACCACACTCACCGTAAAGAACTTCTTCCTTATATCTAATCTAAACTTCCCCTGTTTAAGTTTGAACCCATTACCCACTGTCCTACCACGACAGTTCCTAATGAAGATTCCTTTCCCAGCATCCATATAGGCCCCCTTCAGATATTGGAAGGCTGCTATGAGGTCTCCACGCAGCCTTCTCTTCTCC
>NW_009924007.1:0-44484 GCF_000696875.1 Nestor notabilis | reverse complement strand
CCTGCTGGTCATGCTTCTTTTGATGCAGCCCAGGATACGGTTGGCTTTCTGGGCTGTGAGCGCACACTGAAGCCAGCTCATGTTAAGCATCTCATCAGCCACCACCCCCAAGTCTTTCTCTGCAGGGTGCTCTGAATCTCTTCTCCGCCCAGCCTGTAGCTGTGCCTGGGATTGCCTTGACCCAGGTATAGGACCTTGCACTTGGCTTGGTTGAACTTCATGTGACTGTCATTGACCCACCTCACAAGAGTGTCCAGGTCCCTCTGGATGGCATCCCTTCCCTCCAGCGTATCAGCTGAGCCACACAGCTTGATGTTGTTGGCAAACTTGCAAACTTGCTGAGGGTGCACTCAATCCCACTGTCCACATCACCAACAAAGATGTTGAACAAAACAGGTCCCAACACTGATCCCTGAGGGACACCACTTGTTACTGTTTTGCAAGTAGACATTGAGCCATTGGCCACAACTCTTTGCATGCGGCCATCCAGCCAGTTCTTTATCCACTGAATGGACCACCCATCAAATTGATGTCTCTCCAATATAGAGACAAGGAGGTCGTGTGGGACAGTGCCGATCATTTTGCAGAAGTCCAGGTAGGTGACGTCCAGTAGATGATGTCAACTGCTCTGCCTCTGTCCATCAGTTCTGTAGCCCCATCATAGAAGGCCACCAAATTGGTCAGGCAGGATTTCTCTTTAGTGAAACCATGCTGGCTCTCACCAGCCACCTCATTGTTTTTCATGTGCCTTAGCATGCTTTCCAGGAGAATCTGCTCCAAGATTTTGCCAGGCACAGAGGTGAGACAGACTGGTCTGTTTGAGTCTGTTTGAGTTGACTGGTCCTTTGAATTGAAGCTTTGATACCAGGAGCAGACTCAGGCAGACAGGGAGACCCAGCAGGAGTGTGGCTCTCTTGCAAGGCAATTAGAGTACCTAGGCAAAATTCAGGGGTGTGAATCTGTCCCCAGCCCACCAGGGACATGCACTTCATCACAAGTAAGAGGACAAATATAAGTCTAGATGGCAGACTCAGGTATCTCTATGGCCTTGGGGGGATATGGAGAATCTCTTAATGTCTTTGGTACATTTCTCTACATTTAGCTAAAGGAAAAGCACAAATGGAAACCAAATCCTTCTTGACTGAATACTTTGTATATGAGGATAATAATTTCCTCTTTAAAGCATATATTTTGAAAGACTTCTCATGTTGCTGTTTCAAGTCAAAGACGGTCTTTTTTCCCCAAGGTTGATACCATGTAAGCGGAAGCAACTGGAGGGAAGCGGAGAGGACAGCTAATAATGACATTAATCTACATTTCCCTGGGGAAGACAAATAAGAGTTGTAACCACAGCAAATGGGAGATTAAACTCTGAACAATGTTTGCTTAAACCTAATTTCTAGCTACTACATTTTGATTTCCAAGCAAACTGTTTGTTGCCAAATTAGATTTTTGTATCAAGTGGCCTTAAGGTGGTCACAGTTTACTTCTTGCTGGAGGTATTTTAACATATTCATGTTTTTAATAATTACTATGCTTATTTTTTATGGCTAATCACAGCTGCTTTGAAATGTAAGTAAATCTTTTTATATTTTATTTCTGCTATGAACAACTATTTTCAACCACAACTTTCACAAACCTTTGCTACACTCATTAACTTGAGGTGCTACAGCAAAATGCTACAACCCCAGACAGGTCTAAGCCTTCTCTTGCCTGAATTTCAAACAGCTAAAAAAACCTTTTAAACAAAAGAACTGTCTCGGCATCATTCCATTCCTATTAGTTTGCACTAAGAAGAGGTTCAATATTGTTTTGGATAGACATTAGTTTCCATTGGTTTGTTCCTCTCTAAGTCCTAACAATCATATATGTGTCAAATCATCCACATCTGTGTGACTGAGGACAAATACAGGTACATGGAATTTAGCCTATATAAATTGTAGCTACTTTTTAAATGCACCAGAAAGTATTTTTTACCTACTTTTTTATTTTCTAAGCCATGCATGCATCTGCCTTTTGTGTTTCTTTCAGAAATATTTATACATCCCTGGTAGTGCTCAAGGCCAGGTTGGGCAGAGCCTCAGGTGACATGCAGTCACAATGATAAATATATTAGCAACCTTCCAAAACCATCCTTTGGCATATAGAGAAAAAAATTAGACCAATTACCAAATATTTTCAGAAAAAAATGCTTTTCATTTTATGCTGTTTTCAATCAGGTTGTAACAATACCAGCAGCTATCCTGCTATTGGGCAATTGTGGATGAGTTAATAATACAGATACTCTTGTGAACTGCCAGCCAGAAACAGCAATTTTGCCACTTAAGGATATTTGGTGGAATAAACATCTTGATCGATTATAAATTGGGACACACAGAAACCTGGTCTGCAGAGAGCCTGCGATTCTCAGAAGGAGCATCCCTTACAAGCAGTCCTTCCAGAAACTTCAATGTTATCTTGAAGGTAAAATAGGGTGACTGTTGCTAGACATCAATTGGATTGAAAAAATAGTGGGGATTTTTTGTCATATTGCTAACAGAATACTGAGTTTAATTTATGGTTTTGGCATATCAAGAGTGAAGGTAAAATTTCAGGAATTTTCCTTTTTTTCATAAAATACTTCTCTTAGCTGCAGGTCTGGACTTGGACCCCATTTAATTTTTTATTTGTTTTATTATTACATTAGAGCACAGTGTTGCCAAAATCCAGCTTCATTCACATCTGGCAAACAACCGAGCCAAATAATGAACCTGCAAGCGCTCTTTATTGGAGTTTCCCTTTCAAGTATGGGAAAAGTGATGGACTTATTTGATTACACACAAAAAAAAAAAATCCCACATATTTGTGAACAGAGAAATTACAAGACAAATGGAATTTAATGAAGAAATTTCATTTAGATGATGACTGGTCCACGTAATTACTTGCAGGATGAAAAATACCTCTTCCTGAGAAAGTGAAGAAGGACAACGTTCAGGGTTGCCCCTGAGGTGTCCTCTTTTCTAGTCTGTTCTAATCATTCGTAATGCAATGGCTGTTCCAGGACTGGCTTTACACATTGTTCCTTCTAGTCAACATTTCAATAACACTAAATTATTTTCAGAAAATGTTCTGTACTTTGGAAGATAATTCTGCCTTCAGATGTAATATTAAATTTTTTATACGTTTTGTATACCATCCTCATTCCTTTCTGACAGCCCAGTTTCAAGTTTCCCAAACTTCCACAGATACTTTCTGACTTATATTTTTGGATCTTGCCTCTTCATTTCTGCATTTTTGGATTGAAAAAGATAAAATTCATGGTAAATCCAAAAAGTTGTGAGTGGAATAAAAATCGCAAAAGTGGAACAGTATCTTCACCAGGCTGGTGCTAATTCTGACCATATTCTGTTCTTAAATCATTAGGGAATCTCAGCATTTTCTTAATGTTATTCTACAAAATATGCTGCCAGTAAACTGCTTCACTTCTTAGACTTTGGGCCAATAGGGCTAACAAATCATGTACCGTGAAAGTTCAGATCACCTTCAAACCTTATAACGTAAAGTTTTGCTAACTACTGAAAAACTGTTAACTATTCTTAAAGATGTGGTCCTCAGGGCCAGTTCAGGGCATTTTACCAACCAGTGGGAAGAATGCAAAACTTGATTTTTTTCCTGGATGTCATTGGGGTAAATCTTTACATTACAGGCCTGCCTCTGGTCATGCACTGGGAGTGGCATAGCTTACAGAACCAGTTTAGATTTGTGGTGAAGAATATCTTCTCCCTCAAATCCTGCCAAGAGACATACGTGCAGATAAGAGAGACAAGTAGGAGAACTCTAAGCAGATGTAGAGACAAAAAGGAAGCAAAATGCCTTTATGGGAATGTCCTTTGCCTCAAGCAGGTCTCAGAGGACCTGATGGTGCTGTGGGTGGGACCCTTCAATGCTTCTCATGGGGCAACTGAAACCTACTGAAGTCTTTTCTGAAACGAAGTTTGCCCTGCCCTGTTCACAAGAGTTACCCTGTGAAAAAGTCTACTTAGTCTGGGAAGGCTGCATTCCACTGTTATGGATTTCATAAGCCCTATAAAAGCTGACATGCAGATTTAGGAACCTCAAATATTTGTATAAATGTCTTTTAGCAACTAAATAATTGCCCCTGAAACACCCCAAAAGAAGCCAAAGGAAACAGAAATCACCATCTACAAAAGATTAAAACAAATTTCTAGTTTCTCAGCCAAACCATTTTGTAGTTACAATAAGCAAAACAAAAGTTACAGAAATTTTCAAGAGGCGAAACTGCTTCCTTTTTAGAGCCCTCATGTCTCCCAAACACCTTGTTGAATTTACCTCAAACTTTCCATTAAACTTCTACTTTGGCAGAATAACACACTTATAAAATTTCAAGCAGATTGATTTGGTCTGGTAAAAGGCAAGAGGTAAAAAGTCCAGCCTGGAGTGAAACCTAACTTGCAAGATATCTGTGGAGAGAATATAAAATGAGAAGTCTACCAAAGTGAACCAAGAGTATTAGGTTGTGTATGCAATACTATTTCTGAGAAGTAACATCTAGTGCCATTTGGACTGCTTTCAGAGTGTAAATCCAAAGCTTCGCTTAGATTTCTCCTCAGCATTTTGTACTACCAGTTGAAACAAGCATTTCAAGAAAAAAAAAAAAGCCATTATTCAGTTTCTTTAGTGCTGATGGCAGGAGTTGATGAACCCTGTGATTTGTATAATCTCACTGAAATCTGATTATTCTTAAAGGCTATTTATAAATTTTATTCCGAAAATCAAGTAGCACCCTCTACTGGCAAGTTCGCATTGATCTACTGCCAACAACAACAAAAACACATCTTGCCTTAAGTGAAAAGTTTGTATAATAATCTATACCAGCAAACTGGAGAGTGAGAGATAGGTGTAGAAATGTTGAGGTGAGTGTAAGAAACAAAAATGCATAGAAGCACTGGGAAGAACTATATGCTCTGTTGTGGGGTTCAGATCTACAAGTTTCGATGGAGTTTGGCTATTCATCATCAAGACAGAGTTTGGCCATGACTTTGTGATTAGCTTCATATTTAAATTTCAACAGAAGCTGAGAGCCTGAGCAGGAAATCATGTGTTCCTTTCATTGGCACAGATATTTTGTCTCCAGACCAGTGAACATATACAACTTCTTTTGAAATCTTTGGAAAATCAGCTCATGGTCCCCTCCAAGGTAATGCAAGAGATGCATATGTTGATTCTGCAGCACAAGAAGAAATAGCATACTGAAGTGCTGTGGTTTTGGAGGCTTATGCGCAGACGAAGTTCGTGACACGCACATACGTCAAGCAGGCATACTAGACAGATTGCCCTTCCTTTCACTCTGCTTCAGAGCCCTTAGTGGGTTCTGTCAAGTTTGAGAGAAATTTGGCTGTTACTGCTTTAACTTCCATAAATGCCTGATGTCATTTACTCACACATCCTGGCAAAAACTTCTGTCTGATCTCTCTCAGGTTTTTTTTTTTCTGTCTCTCTCCTAGAAAGTTTCATCTAAATGCCTATTTTGTACTTTGTTTTCCTTTTACTTTTCAATCCTTTCCCAGGAGTGCTGTGACAAGACCAACCATAAGCATTACACAAAAGACTGTAGACAGTTTGTTAGAGAAGGAGCAGTGTTTGGCACAGCAGCACAGAAATGACCTAGTGATGTGGCACTTGGCTGAGAAGTCACTTTTCTGAGAGCCAGCTCCAAACAGTACTGAAATTAGTGAGGGTTTTCCCATCATTCTTGGTCAGATAAGATCAAAGCCACAGTGCACATCTGGATGCATTTCATTCAAACGTGCCTGCACTATCCTACCTTTTATCTGGTAGCACTTTTTGAAGGGGTTAAGGAAAGCCTCAGCCTTACCACTGACACTCCACTGTTTCATGATTCTTTTCCAGTAATGACATACGTGACTTTCTCATCTGTCTATTTGTTACTGTAGATTAAGATTTGTATTTTTTTCTCTGCTGTCAGTATATTAAACTCAAAGAATCTACAATCTCTTGTCTCAAATGCATGAGTTGGTTTGGTTTAATATACTAGCATATAGTATGGATTACTACTCTACTGTATTTGTAGAATAGCCATTAGCTGAGAATAAAGCGTATCTGGGGGAAGCGAACTCCTTGGCACAACTGATACAGAGAATTTTGGTTAAAAATTCTAACTTAAAACATTTCTAAAAATTATAGTAGGATTCAGTCTGTATTAGGTAAACTTGATTTCTTAATTTTTTCCTTGTATCATATGTGAAATCATGCAATTATTTTTAAAGGTTCATTATTCAATAGTTTCTGTAAGAAGATTTGTTCTCACTAGTACACAGCTATAGGTGACAGGAGGAGGAAAAGTACAATATATTTGCTTCTCATGGCTGGAAATTCCTCAGATTTCAAAGCTGGAACCACTTAGAAGTGGCCACTCAAATATATCATGGAAGAGATAATAACTTCTCTGTTTGTCTTAAAAATGTGGCTCATGAGTAATGTCAAAACACTTTTATTTTACTGAAATATAACCTGATTCTGTAATTTTAGCTTTACTTGGGAAAGAATTGGTTTGTTGAAGAATTCACACAAGCTTATTTTCAGTTGTTTCAGAAATGGGTTGGAATACATCTTAAAATAAGATACAATTTCATCTTTATGTAGAAGACTTTAATAACACTCACAGTAGAATCAAGTTATACTTTTGTATTTAAAATGCAATACCAACATGTTTTGCAAGGCTGACATTACATATAATTTGGTATTATTCTTTGATGATAGTACAAACTGGTAAAGAATTTTTGAGAGTACGTAGACTTGGCATACGAAGAGTATGATTACTCTGAGTTGGAAACGTTTCAAGTCAAGAGGTTTTTCTGTATTTGCGATTGGAAACTGGCAGGAGCTCTTCACAGAACTATTGGACTGGACACTTAACATGCTCTTACCTGTAAGAAAATCAGATTTGTCTTGTAATATGCTAACCATCCATTCAGAATAATTGTGAAAAAGAATTGTCCCAGCACTCTCATGTAATTTTTCCCCTGGACTTTTGAAAGCATTTTGGTATGCACCAGAAATTGCAAGTTACTTTATTTAAAGCTGTACAGAGGAAGCACTTTTGTAGTTTGTGTTACGATTTTGAAGTTTTTGTTCCTTGTAGATCAAAGCAGCCCTTTTCAACTTTGGTATCATTAATAAAGGGAAATTCTAAAGAAAATATGCCACTTTTTGAAACATCCAATGTTGGAAATATGACAGTTTCAATCTTTAAGATTTTTGTATTGTAATAATGTATTTCAAAATGAAAACATTACAAAATAAATATTTAATGAAGTTTTTTAAAGAAAATTTGTATTTATTACCTCTTCAAACTTCATGAATATGATTGCATATTTGTCAGTTATTTTCCTAGATTTTCCTTTCATGGGAAATTTCTACTCTCCTTTGCACAATCTTTGAACACATTTTCAATGGGAGAAGCACAAATGGATTTTGGAGAAGCATTTATAAAATTTCCCGGATGAGACACTTTCACTGAATAGAATGATAAGGAAGTTATGGGCAGAAGGTCAGGCAGCCTTGAGGACAGACCCTGAAGATAAGGGCAGAAAAATTGGAAAAGGGATGAATATTTAAAACATGGAAGTCCTGAATACAAGAAGGAGACAGTGATATTAATAGATGAGAGGTGAGTAAATTGAAAAACATGGCTAACAATTTAAAAGATCAGGGATTAACAAAAGCTAGTTTGTGTGAACTGGGGAGACTAGAGTGAAGAGGAAATATATATACAGTGGGTAGACCAGAGCAGCACTAGGTGACTGAAGTTAGGCTTGAGAAATATGTAGTTCTGTAACTCTTTTTCGTATGTTTTTATTTCTTTTCTTACTCTCCCAAAAGCCTACCAGCATATCCTTCTTTTTTTGGAGGGCTTTCTTTTGTTTGTTTGTTTGTTTGTGTGTGTTTGTTTGTTTCTCTTTCATATAACAGCTTCTTCTGTGATATTTATTACTCTGCTTGCTAACCCTCCTTCTCCGAGTTCATGAATTTTCCTATCTAATCAGCATGGAAGGGGCATGTTCATATGAATATGGAGTCAGCTGTGTGAGCCACCTCACCTGTGAGATCTGACACACATCCATGTGTGTGAACTTGGCATGGATCTAACAAGACACACAGCAGCACAGAGCTCATCATAGCTTGCTATAAGCAATGGTCAGTTTTTTCAGTGTCAAGTTGTTCCCTGACTTTGTCCCTCTTGCTTCCAAATACTAGATTACCTCAGAAAATGGTGTTTTCATGCTTATCAGTTTTTCTTTAATAGGAGGAGAGAGAGTCCTGGCTGGATGTGTGGGTGGAGGACCATGCAGTCACTTACCACTTTCATCTGACTAAGGGTATTCACTATCCCTTGGCACTCTTTTTGAGAATCCCTCACAACTTTCAACCCATACATCGCTAAAGTTATTGCTTCAGAGGCTGGGCACCCAATGAGTGAAGAGCTGGGAAGTCCATCCAAACAAACGTAGTGGGAGAGGAAGGTGTTCAGCAAAATAATGAAAACAATGGTAGGAGGAAGACTGTTCTTGGGGACCGATATCTGTACATGGATGATCACAGGCTCCACACACTGCTGAAGCCAACTGCGAAGTCTCAGTGCTTTCAGTGCGGAGGCAGATTGTGTCCTATGGGCAGGGGTTCTTCCTGCAGAAATAGTTTCAGAATGCTTAGTACAAAGCAGCAAAACCAAGTCATCAAATGGTGTAGGTGAGCTCTTTGTATGGGCAGATTTTTATATGGTGGTTGAGTCAGCTGTTCTGAACTATTACTTTTATAGAGAGGGGCAGGCACTGAGTCACATTTGTGCTGCTGAATTCTCTGCAGAACAAGTTGCTTTAGGCACCCTCTGTGCATCGTCAGCCTTTTTTGCACCCTACTCAAAGAACAGAGGGATTGGTGTTTGCTGAGGTTGCAGTTAATGTGCTAAATACACTAAGGACCCATAGCTTATTAGTAAGGAAATTAGGGATCATAAAATGCAACAAAAGAGCTAGTGTTCAGCAAGCCAGCAACTTTAGCAGCTTTATGTTAATATTATGAATGGTATCAAGGAACTCTTAATGAAAACATAGCAACTGTTACTTTAGATACTTCACCAGCCAAGATCTTGATCTAAAATAATCCCTAATACATTTAAAACTCTTAATTAAACTTTCCATGCAGGTCTGATATGTAAGAAAGAGATACACAACTACATTTGGTTGATATAGAAGAGGTAACCTGCTTGCAACCAATACAGGCTGCAAAAGCAAGACAACAAACTTAATATTCAACCTTCAAAATTCAGGGCTAATTTTCCCAAATTGCAACTTGCTTCTGCAGATCATCCTCACAGTTTCCAGAACATGTCACTGCTTTCATGTTCCCATATTCTTTATATATATAATTTTCAAATTGTGGATCTCACTGATCCTCAAATACTGTCTCAGACAAATCAGATAGGTGCAATAACTAACAGAGCAGCGATTGCTCACATACAAAGCAAAGGGATTTTTAAAAAATCCAAATGAATTAACATCCCTTAGGAAGTGCAGTAAGAAGAATAGCAAAATGGGACTTAACTGCAGAGCAAAATTTCAGGATGGGGAAGGTTCATAATTTATCTGGTATCTGTGGGAGAACAGCTGTCTGCAAAAGCCCATCTTGTCTCTATGACCAGGAAGGAAGTGCTCCTCAGGGATCTTGGCCAGATGTAGAAAAACAAGGAAGAAAAGACAGGGAAAGGCAGCTGCTCACTATTCAGCAGCCGAGTTGAGAAATCGATGACATGAGCTAAAAATGAGGGTTCTCCTGGGAGAAGGCAGTCAAGTGTCCAGCCAGAACACTCTTGCCTCTCTGCCAGCACATTTATGTCCATGATGCAGGGAAGGAGATGGTGTAACATGGGAGACTCCAGAGAGACAAATCTTAGTGGAAATAGAACACTAGCTGCTCAACACATTTTACAGATATGTCAGGAGAGTACTTTTACTCAAGGCTGCAAGTACGGAGGGTGCCCAGTGGTGCCTGTGTGTGGCTGAAGCACCCAGTAGAGGTACATTCCCTTTTGCTGCTCAGTAAATATGCACTTGGCTATACTACCATGATATCAAAAACCACTATAGGAGCATAGCTGTAAGCTGCCAAGACCATTTCGGTGCTTATGTGGGTTGATACTACTGGTATAGAATTGGCCAAAGTCACCTTTTCAGAAAATACTTTCCTATAACAGAATATCTCTTGCCAGGCAATGCATAAACCTGCTTTTTCATGAGTCTGCATAGAAACTTCCTCAATAACTACATGGATTCAGATTCGTCTTAAGAATTGCTGGTGTTATTTGGATATCTGTAGCCTTTCAAAATAGTTCCAACACAACAGGAGGTCTTCTGGTTACATACCTGTGGGAATATACTTGAGAGAAACCAGCTGCAAATAGAAATGGAGTTGCAGCTAGCTTAGCACAGGTTAAGGGAACAGGTAAGCATGCAGTCTCCAGGTGTTGACAGAATGGCTCCCATTAACCCAGCAAGGTACTAGGAGTACTGTAAAGGTAACTCAAGTCTGCATGTGATGCAATCATAGCTCTGCCTGCAATGTAGGCACGCCTTTGTAGTGACTGCTTCCTAGTCTTAACGCTAAAAAGCCAAAGAGTGGCGTCTACAAGTCTGTTGTGGGAAGGAGAGAGAGAGAGACACTTATTAAGTGTTATTATCTTGTGAATAGACTTGGTCAGACAAAACAATAGGATAGCTGAAGTTTAGGGGAAAGCTCCTCTGTGACTCACTGGTGTCTACATCATTAGCATTTTTTCAGAGGCAGAGCCAAAGAAGAAAGTTCTGGTAGAGCCTTTTGAAAAGAGAAAAGCCAAAGAAGTGAATGCAAGGACACATATGGGAACAGGAAATAAGGACATAAGGTAGAAAGGGGAAATGCTGCTCTTCAAGCAGGGAAATGCTTCCAGCAAATTATTTGTGACTGAAGAACCAGAGAAGGAATCAGGTATTTGAACAACTGCAATAAAGACAGAAAAGGAGCAATGTGGAAGGTGAAGGATATCCCTCAGCTGCTTAAAAGTGTAAACTCAAGATAGGGGAATATATATAATTTTGCTTGGACTGATGTATTTCCCATGCTAACTAAAATAGAGGAATTCTTATGATTTCCCTGTGTCTACATATCTCAAATATCTCATGAACTAACACAGTGAATGGAAAACATGGCATGCCAGAAAGACTGGACCTGTGATATGAGGTGCAGCGGAGAGTCAAAATGTGTGGTCCTATGGGTGGTACTGGGCTGAGGTTAACCTCTGCTTTAATTTGCAAGATGAGTAAGAGAAAGGGAAAACTGTCTGATAAAGAGCTCAAAGATAACATTTGCTGGTTAGACCAAGGCGTGCTGAAGATCACACTGATAATACTGGAGGTCTTTGGGACACAAAATATGATGTTTTGCTGGAGTATGGTCATGTGAGCATGATGAAAACACAATAAAATTTCAATAGTAGTAATAAAACCTACTCATAAAGGTAACAAAAACCATAACAAAAGACTATATAGAAAAAATTAAAAAAAAAAATAAAAATCTGCCCCAAGCCAACAATATTCACAACAAATTTCAAAATAAGAAAATAGAATTACATAACATAGGAAACATATACTTGCCCTACTTTTGTTAGCATTCAATCTATATTCGTTCATTTTGACACACTAGCAGTTTCTGAAGGAGGAAATAGGAAAGATACTAAAACGCACTACCTAATTTCAGAAATGAAGTCATTTAGAAGTCATTCAGAAGTCATATTAAGAAGACAAAAGCCACTGCCAGTGCATTAGTTTGTTGTATGCAGGCTCTCCTTTCATGTCTCTCATTTATATCACTGTCTTGTGACAGTCGAGAGATTGAGGTTACCTGGAAACAAATCTTTCTTTCTGCTCCTCATCAGATCTTCCATCTCCCAAGGTACTGCTTCAGGACATTGCACCAGCACAGGCAAAAATAAAAGTTTTGTAATGAAACGGCAGAAGACTTTTTAGGAAAATAAGGTGACCATCTAGCATACAAAAGAGGAAAAGCGTGCTAGTAAGAAGGACATTTGAGGAATATGGCTTTTCATCCCTGAGTGGCTCTGAGGAGAGAAGTCTATTATACTGCCAGTGAACTCTGTCCAGGCTTTGGACAATAGGGCTGTCTTCAGCCAGCTGAAGTTGACAGAAGGACCATATTCACTCCATTGCTATTGATGATATGTACAATGCATTTTAACAGAGCAGGGGTAGTAGGCACATATCAAGTACTCAGGCTAGTTATCAGCAAGACTGTAGTGCCCACAGTTCAACAGGTGATTTTACTACACGAAGGAGTGAAACAGCTTTAGCTCTTCTTTGACAATAGAGCAAGGTCTCCTAAAATAGCAATAGTTTCAGGCACTTTGTACAAAACATGCCGTTTGTGAAAATGTTGTTTGCTTCTCAGAGATGGTTGATGAGTGTGCTATTTTGTGCTAAATATGACAATTTTTCTGGAACATTCTTTGCTGATGACTTTGAACTTCATTCCTTGCAAAGCCAGCTAAGGCTGCAGAAATGGAAAGAGAATGTTCTTAGTCTGTTATTGACGACAGCTTCTAGATAAACCTCTGCTTCTACATAAACACTTGCTTTTTTCAAATGGGAAAAAAGGCCATCGATGTCCTTAGAACACTTTGGAAAATAATTTTCTAAAAGCCAACTGTTATTTCAGTAAATTCTATTTTACATCCAGGAAACCTTTAGCTGTGTCTGAGCCATTTGGTTATACATTTTGAAGAATAGGAAAAGTCACTAGGATACTTGTTGCTGCATCACAAATCCTTTATCAGTATCCTGAAATAGCAATACAATGTTTGAAAGAAAAGCTTTTCCTCTACTGCTATATCAACAGTTTGGCTGGGGACAGCTGACAACAGCAGCATGTATGAACCCAAAGGACCTTCTGTTAGATATATTTGGTGGACTAAGGAAAGTATTTTGAATGGAAAGAGAGAAAGCAAAAAAACCCAAAAAACCAGTTCTAACCCTTTTTTGGTACATCTTTTTTTTTTTTTTTTTTTTTTTTTTAACTTACTCTACAATGCTCTACAGCATGATACATTGTAACTGCAAAGTAGCAGTGGGGCAACACTGGTTCTTGGTTATTCCCAGCAGGAGAAGCAGGAGAAGATCCAAGAAGGAGAGTAAATGCATTTATTTAACTGACTCTACTTCTTGCTTGTTTAGCATATTTTCGTGTAAATAATTTATTATCTGTCATTTCCTCACAAGCCTTCACAGGCTTAAAAACTTTGAATGGACTGAAGCATTACATACCCTATTGGTATACAGTTCATAAGGCCTCCTGCATCTCTTTTTCAACATAACTGCAAGGACTTTATTATGAGTTACAATATAATTAGAATGATTCAGTGACTTTAATGTCAATGGGAAATAAATGAGATGGATGCTGTTTGTAACACCATTAATGGTAATCTCAAGGCTTCTTGGTACAAAGATCATTAAAATAAAAAAAATCATCTACAAAACACCTCACAAGGTCAACTTCTCTAGTTGACATTAATGGCATATCCTATGGCAATCTACATTACTGTGCTGTTCAGAATGGATTAAACGATCACTTTCTGTTATACCAAGAGTATTATGCCTAATTTGCTACACATAGCACTGGAAAATGACCCACATGTGCCATGACTTTGAATCTTCCATTAAGTAGGATTCTGAACAAATGAAACTGAAATAGAATCACAGGAAATAGTGCTTCAGTTAATCCAATTTTCATTCAGGCCTGAAAAATCTCTTCATACACTGAATGAAGCTCCCTTCACAATGTCCTTTTATTCTGCTATACTGAATGTATACAATTTTCTCATTCTTTCTATGGTTAAACCTGTTTTTTGGGTACTTTGAAGAGTCAATTTTCTGGGCAAATATTTCTTGAATCCAAGGAAGTAGCCAAAGAAAAAAAAATAAAAAAATTACAAGTCTTCTCAAAACTTTTCTTCCAAATCCAAGTTGATCTCAAAGAGAAAATCTGCTTTAACCACAGGTAGAAAAAATATTCAATGCTAAATTTTCAGCCTAAACAAAGTAATGTTCCAAACACAGAACTGGACAGTAATATGAGAGAAACAGAACCATTTCAACAACAGTTACTGGCCAGGTACCATCTGCCTGTTGTATATCCCTCCAACATTATGTTATACCTGGGCTGTTAAAAAATGACCACACCAACATGAGAGATTTAGCAGTGACTACTCTGGCTGTGTTCCCACATTTCTTTATAGTCTCTCTCAATCATATTTTTCTTCCTAGAATAGAAATGATGGAAAAGAAAATGTTTCAGTGACTTAGTTCGCACAGAGCCTGGACTTCCTCCCATGCACCACAGCTGAAGGGATCAGAGAACCTTTCTGCCCATTGTTGGCCAACAGAAGTTGTTACTGATTTGCACAAAGTAAGCTTTGTGTTCTTATTTGGCTGTGTCTAGACAGTTGAATACTTTGCTGCTATCCAAGGAATGTGCAGCTAATGTCAGTGATGTATTCACAGGAAAGCATTGGTTCTTGAGTATAGGCTTAACACAGTCAGTGCAAAGTGTAGAAGAGACGAGGCAAGGGATCTTCCCTGAGCAGGATAATTACAATGGACCCTACCTCCAAGAGAATTTAAAAAATAGCAAAGCTATTTAAGATCTCACTAATTAAAAAGGCAGCTAATATTCAGTTTGAAAGCCACAGGAGGGATTTAGTTAAAGTGAATTTCAGACATATAAACACATACGAAACTTTTATATGCTCCAAGAATTAAAAGCAGCAGCAGAGCTACCTCCTGTTCTCCACCAGCAAGTGGAACTATCTTTGGATAAAGATTTATGAGCTGTCTTGAGTAACTGTATTAGCAGTTGACGGGTGTTTAGAATAAGCAAAAATGTCAACCCAAGAGGTCAATCAGAAAGAAAAAAAAATAAAAAAAAAATAGCACTAGTATATTTTGGAAAGGAAAAGAATAGCCAGACAAAAGTGCAGTTGCTGTGAATCCCGATGGAATTATGCCCACTTACAGAAATGACCTGTCATTTAGTGACATATCTTTGATGGCATCTGAGGGAGAAAAATCAGTTATTAATATTGTAAGCCACAACCAATCATATGAAAGACCAGGTGACTTTCTCACAAAGAATTGAATAGATGTAAATAATTTGAGCCAGATAGATAATGAACGTTGCCCTTATTTTTCAGTTGTGCAAGCAAAAACACAGTAAAGATAACTGAGTTGCCCACAGTCATGCAAGAAGGGTTAAATATGGCAGTTCTTTTCTAGCTGAAGGGTGGAGGCAGCAGACTAGAAAGTGAGGTGCTTGATGTTAGATACAATCTTAGACGTTGCAGTAGCTTTCCTTTTAGCTCAGCCATGTGTTTGGCATATTGTGTCTCCTATACATCAAGTGCAGAAAGACAATATGAACAATTTCTAACTCTACCTCATAAACTTCCCTGAACAGGCACTGGAGTTACAATAACATCTTTGTTGGCAAACATTTCCAGGCACTGTAAATCTGTCTGACTTTACAGGAGAGATGGCTGATGTGCAAATCTCTAAGTCACTGTTGTTAAAAAACAGAGCCCCTGTTCATTCGCCTTGTGCCTTATTTTATAGCACACCATATAAATGAGAACTTAAAATAGTTCTTTATCCTTCCAAAGTGCACAGTCACTGGAAAGGATAACACAAAAAGTTTAGCCTCAGGAATCTGAATCAGCTGAGAAAAGAGCAGCTGAGGGATACATCTATGTTTGCCTTCCGCTACCCAGAGGTAGCCTCTGCAATCCACACCTATGTCAGTGTGCTTTTGCTCACTTAAGAAATTGAATCTGCTCACGCAATTGTTCACCAGACTGAGTCAAGGAATTACAGTCCTTATCACTTAGCATTGGGGAAGCAGTGCAGTATTGTACAGGAATGTTCCCAAGGAATGCAATAACATGAGCTGGAATGTTCTGGATTCTTATGACATGAGGCTGTGGAGAGAAAAATAGCTATTCTTCACTGCCTATAAGAATGCAGGAGGGTATACATTTATCCTTTGTTATCCATGCTGCAATATGCATTTATTAGTAATAACACAAAGACATTTTTACTCATGGTTTTGACAAGAATCTTTGACACTAGGGCTAGATTGAGAGGACTTCCACTTTATGAAGACGGTTAAGGTTTTGAAAGATTTTGCCAAATACAAATACAGTTTAACTAGTGACCTAGAAATGGAAAGAAAAATTCTGGAGAGTTAGGGCTATCAGCTACTATAAAACCTTTTGATTCCCCACTCTCCAGTAATATTCTGGACCTGAGAAACTTTCCATGTAAGACATTCATCACGATCTAGATATTTCTGTAAAGCTTGATGGGTTGAACAAAATGCCATTTTTCATGGGAAAAAAGGTTTCACCACCTTTTTTTTTCCCCCAGCAGCTCTACTGCATAGCCATATTTAGAAATGCTTAATCGTAAGGTGTTTGGATTTGGCAGGGATGATGCACTTTCCCCAGGGCCTGGGAAAAAGAAGCAGGCTGCAAAGACTGCTTTCACAAGTTGCTTTGAAAGGCAGTGTATAATTACAGAGGCTGGCAATGAAAGACGGAGCAGCCTCCAGGGATACCCCTTTCCCATCCTGCCACTTAGAGGGATTTTTTGCAGTCAAGTCGTGTCATGTCCCAAGCAAGAAGCTCGGTCAGCAGTGGGTGAAACAGCTTGCATCATCTTTCTCCAACTTCAGCTGAACTATTAAAAGGGGTAGGTTTAAGCTTCTTTTTTTCTTGACAGACCTGTGACTCAGAATGTCACAGAAAGGAGAAATCAATAAAAAGCTATTTCTACACTAGCATCTCATCTTCCATTTTAAGGATCACATAAGGTAGAGTGCTCACAGCTTTTGTTAATAGTACCAGTATAATTAATCATCATTATTATTATTATTATTATAACAAGTTTGTATTTAGGCACCTTACATCCACCCTAAGAATAGGCTTAAGTATAGAGCAGATTTGTGCGATGATGCCTAAAAGCTTTGTGTTTTTAAAAGCTCAGCACTAGGGCCACCTGCAGAGCTTCCCAAGAAATGTACACTGCTTCCAAAAATTGTTTTCAAAACCAGTACTGTCTTCCCACAGCCTGTTCTGCTGAAAGCAAGAAACTGCTTGTACCAGTGTCTCGTCTCCCTTTGTGCTGCACACCCCTGCAGTATTTCTGGTTGCAGAGCAGGGAGGGAAGCACTGTGGAGCTTTCACAAACTGCATTTTTGCCCATCAGCAGTACTCTCCTCCCTAAAGTTCACATCAAATCCACTGCCAAGTCTATGGCTTAAACCCACCTCCACACTGAAGTTGCAAAGAAACTACAAAAAAAAATTAATCACCTCCACTTCCCTCTGCCCTATGCTGTTTCAGAGGCAGATACTATGTATTACATTCTCTTTAAAGCAATGAAAGAAAAGGTATGTCTATGAGATGGAAGCGACATGAAGAATGAAGAAACAAATGGGTCAGGAAATGGCAAAACAAAGGAGAACGCACTGCAGTTTAAAAAGACTTTGTTATTTTTATTGCCATTTCCAAATTAAACCTGAAACTATTCAGGTGAAATGTATGTCAATATGTGGCCATCAGTTTTGTTTATGTTATTAGTTCTGATCTCTGTAAAGGCCATTTCCATTCGTGATATAATAAACAGCATTAGCTGGAAGTACAGAGTGCTCCCAAATACATTCCTCCTGGTTCTTCTTTCTGGAGTGCAGGCTGCTCCAAAAGGCTTTACAGAATTTAACTGTGCTGCACACGGAAATAAATACAGCTGAATGGAAGTGGAGCTTCTGTCACATTTATGCATTTCAGTACCTGATTACTCTCCAAACCAGGACAAAAGGTCAAAGGACACTGTAGAACAGAAATTATAAAACATTTTGATTCAGAAATACTAAGCTAATTAATTTCACCATTTTTCAAATGAGAAGAAGCATTTTTATATTCTGCTAATTAGTTGAATTTACAAAAGTCAAATAATTTTGTTTCAGTTTTCCAAAACTAAAAGTTTCTGGAAAATTAAACTCTTTCCATGAAAATACAGATCTCTGGAAACTTAGTTTCCTATTCTGAAAGGAATTTCCAAGCAGCTCAAGAAAAAACTCATACCATAATATAATATTCTGTCAGATTCTTCTTACATCGTGTTGTACCATGTATACCCTTCATGTATCCATGATGGATTCTTGCTAATTATTTCTTCCCCCTCTCCTTAACCCCTTCCAGTCAACATGTGAAGTTCATTTTTACTCCTAGTGAATGTGTTGGAATTTTGCACAGCACAAGATCATGCAGTCATTACCAGTCATGAATAACCGGGACAGGACTCTCCAATGTCACTATTGCTTTCTACTACAGAAGGAATGGGAGAAATGGAAGTTGCTTAGCAGGTTTTCCTTCTGGTAAGCAAAGTGAAACAGAAGCTGTCAAGCACCATGTTTTCCTCCAGCTAGTAGGTAAAGGTGTTGTTTCCCCTTCAAATAGTAACAAAGCACACAGCTTGAATATAGCTACATAAATTCTGATAGGATTTTTTTTTTAAGAAGAAGAACTTCTGCTGAAAAGTAGACTCAGTAGTTAAAATGATGAAAAGATAAACCTGAATAGGTCTTAGTCTCCCAGTGTCTGTCCATTGACCTTCATATCAGACTCCTTTAGACCAGTGCCAAGAGAGGGAGAAACCCCAGTTTTCTGTAAAAGATTCCTGAGATTAGGCATAGATAATTTACATCATCTTTACCTCTTCTGCAATGCTCCAAAAAGTTCTTTAAATAACTGTGCATGATTTTTGATACCTTCAGAAAAGTAGTCTTTACTTTTCTAGAGTACACTAATTGCAGAGGGGAAGTTAAGCTACACAGTCTTGGGTCACATATTATGCTACAGGAGTATCACTTAAGGGTCTCAGTCAGCATCACCGATAGAAATACACCTCTACATTTTCAGAGAGAAGCTGAAAATGCTGCAGAGAGGGCTTAAACACCACACATGTGAAAATTCTTAATGATTTTTGTCTTTACACCCTCTCCCCAAAACCCAGAGTGACTTGAATGAATAGCTCAGTAACTACAATTGATATACTAATTATATGTCAATCGTTGCAAAAATACAATAGGCATTTTAATTCTGCAAGTATTCTAGCATTTATAGATAAAATAAATTAAATGCAAGCTAAACAATGCTATATCCTTTAAGACACCACCCTGTTTCCATACCTGCAGCTTGTCACGTTTAGGAGGTGTAAACCTGTACATTAGTCAACATGTCTGCTGTCAATTATCCCACTACTGTGATGTTGAAATAACTAGTTGAGCATAAAGCAAAGAAGTCCCAATGTTCATCTTTATCATCATAGGAGAACTGTCTCTAAACAGGCAGTGAGAAGAAAGACTCTTAAGTTCAGAACAAAAGCTGATTTTTAAAAAGATATAAATTTTTACTTTGCTTTGTTTCTATACCTTATAAATGACACATGCATTTTAAATGGTGGAACAAATATACTCTGTCATGTGAATGAGAACTAATAATATGTCATTTTGTTAGTTCAATTGATTTTATTCTGGTGTACCTGAAATCATTGCAAATGTTTCTCTGGAATCAACTGCTTAATGTGTAAAACAGGGTGGCACTATTTATCATGTGAAATGGTATGAAAAAAATGTCTTTCAGATGTGTTTTAAACACTTTTGAAGGTGCTTGCAAGCTCTAGTGCTATATCAATCTTCAATAGCCTGTCTTAGGAGAAAACCAGTGATCTTATTTGGAAGAACAGTGGAATTATAATAATAGCTCCACTTTCAGCCTAGATGAAAATAGGACTAATATGGGTGGAGGATTAAAATAAGAGTAGGATAACTAGGAGTGACATAAAATTTTAGACATCTAAATTTAGGATAGTTTCAATGCTCCCAACTTTATTTTTATTGACTTTTATGTGGTGTTTCATAAAGCTATTTGGATGGAGCTAAGAGCCTATACGAAGGACAGTCAGTCTTTGCACAGAAGTATTCTGGAAACCATCATAATTTTCTCTTTTCCCTAAAAGCTGTTAGCAGAATAAGAATAAAGATTGTTATAACTTCCATTTTACTTGGGCATGGTTGTCACAACAGTCTAGGATGTGAGAATGAAATGTAAGTTTACAACTAGGTATTTAATTCAAAAGGAAATTTATTCTCACACAATTTAGCCCTTTTCTGTTTTGTGGACTGAGCACTTAATGCTGAGCTGGTCTGTCCTGCAGAACTGTCCGATGATCATTTCTCTTTCTGTAGCCTGTTCCTTAGAAGTTATCTGTGGAAAGTTAGTGCTGGAACTTTATGACACTTTAATTGAACAAAGGACGCAGAATGCATCTCTCTTCCTCACTGAAAAATATCCTGGTTCCCAAAACATGCAGGAGGGACTCATCCCTCAGGAGTACAATGAAAACAAGTTAGTGTGGGAAGAACAGACCAAGCTGTATTCTGCTCTGCCATTCCTTATCTGGGGTACTATCTTGCAAGCTGAGACTGGCCTGACATTAGCCATGTGAAGGTTAGTCATCTGGTCTGAACAAATCACCTACATTTCCTCTGGAATCAATGGAAAAAGATGGGCATGCCTGTAGGACTCTCCATCCTGCCCTAAGAAAAGTATCCAACTTATTGGAGGGACTTTTTTCTTTCTGCAATCCATAATAAAAAAAAGCTTCAAAGATTAGCTCAGACTAGAACCCTGCGTTTCAGATGACTGGAGCTAGATGAGGGGAATCTTACCTTCCATAAAAACACACCATATGAGTACAACAAAGGATTGTTCAGATTCACACCAAAAAAGCCATGAAGATCTAAAATTAGTTTTCCTCGTGAGTCTTCTGTTACTGTGCACCAAGTGAGCTCATAGCTGGGAAGTGTTTTCCCCTCCTATTCTTTACGGAAAGTATTTTTAAAAACTCCCTCTCCCCTTCAGCCACTTACTGAAGTCTCTTTGCAAAACTAGTTCAGGAAGAGATGGAAGACAAATACACAAATCTACCTGGCAAGCAGCGTTAGAGAGAAGAATAATATTCACATTTGTTTCTTGGCACAGTGTTCTGCCTTGGTCCTTATAAAAATCTCAGTCCAGCTCTAGCTGTTGATACTAAGTAAAAGTGATTCCTTTCTAAAGAGTAGCGATAGGTTTAATATACCCAATGTAATACTTTCTCAGTGATCCATTTTTTTCAAGATCCTAGAGCCTGATATATGTTCAACAGAGAGAACTGGAGATTGGAGATGGAGATCAGTGTACTGTAATTGAGATTTATTGCTCAAAATACCTGAATAAACTTAGCTCTCAGTATCTTCATATTATGAAAGAGAACATATCTATTTGCCTTTATAGTGACAACCAAAGTGATAGCAAATTGCTTTCTAAGGTAAAACTGGAATGGAGAACACCACTTTGGAAGGATCTTCTGACAGCTCTTTTCTGGGAAGATGTATGTTGAAAGATGACAAGGCAGGTAAATAGAAATGCAAACAGAAAAAAAAAAAAAGGAAAAAAAAAAAGTAGGAAAAGAAAACATGAAAGGATTCATGTAAACTGGATATATATACAGACAAAACTATTCACTGCTTTCAAGTTTTATTCATCTCTAATTTGGGCAGCTGAGTTATAGCAAAGAGGTGGAATTGTATGCAGTTTAAAAAGTGTATTTGCACAAATGTCTAGTGGCCATAAAGGAACCCAGAACTGATTCTTCTTTTATTTGTGTAAATCTTTTTATTTACTTTATTATCTTTTTATTTACTTTATTATTTATTATATTATGTCATACAGAAGTAACAAAAATATTGCTCCAAACATTTCTGTTTTATACTCTACATCTTCATGTACATATATGTATGGCTATATCTTTACTGATAGTGGTGGGTGGTCTGCGAATTTACGGAAAAATGCTGACATTATCTAACCGGTCCACAGTACATTAAAAAAAAAAAAAAAAAAGGGAGAGATATTTTTGGATTATGAAAAGTTTACATTTTCCCTCGGTACCTGCTCCTGCAATTTGAAAATTTCTTTGCTTTGACCCTTTGACAATGATGGCAGGGTGTGTAGTTTAAAGAAGCAGCTAAAATACTGAAGACTTAAAAGAAAACATACTTTTCATTTCATGATCTCTGGATAAATGAACTTTCCTATTCAGGAGGGAATGAAAACTTGGCAGAGAGGTAGAGACTAAGAACACTTCATTTTCTGTTTTCTAATAGTTTTTAAATGAAAGGTTTTTTCCTACTACAAAGCATGAATCTATGTGAAGATAAAGGCTTACACTTTTTTAAAAGATGTTTATTTTAGGTAAAAATATGGAGCCATAAACGAGAATGTTTGTATAGAAAAAATCTATCCATGAAAATAACTGGCTTCAACACTTATGCTAGAAAAAGATGGGCAATAAGTCATAGAAAATTACTTACCAATGATTTATATTTTTTGTTTTAACTGAAGCTCTCTATTAATTTTCTTCACTGTGACATTTGAAATCTTTATTTAGGTGATTGTATGATTTGTGTGACCAGCTTATAGATATGAATTTCCAGGTTCTTGAAACTAAGGACTGGAAATGGTAACACTTATGCATGTATCCAACATGATTACAGATAAGGAAGTTTTTACTCCATGAGGGCAACTAGACAGATTGGGTTTAGTAGCTCTGTTGCTCCCAGTAGCAGCCTTTTTGGTCCCTTCGTGCAATAAAATTTAATAATTAGTTTCTGTCCCATTTGTCTCCTTCCAGAGTGTTCTTGCTGATTCCTCAGTCTCTTTCTAATGCTCATCTGATCTGAAGAACCTTGGCATTATTGAAGTGCCTGGCTCCCTGGTTCTTCATGATTCCCAGTACTTCACAGACTTTCAGAGTCTCTCTGCAGCCAGCAGAGCCTCAGTCCTCTGACCCTTCTGGTGTGGTAAGGCCATGTGCAGCTGCGTAGTGCATAGGGAGCTATATAATTCCCAATAAACATTCATCTCCAGAAAAGTAGTAGTTTCCATTTCCTAAGTCTACTACAATCTGGTTTTAAATTGATTTATTCCAAAATGTTCTAAAAATGTTTCGTATTAATAGCACTTCAGTTCTTATTTTCTGTTCTTTAAGCTAAAAGGCTCTGAAACATCATATACTCTTTCTCAAAATATTCCATTTTCACCACAAGGAAAATTGTACTTACATTGCCTGCTAGCTTATGAATAACAAAAGACAAAACTTCTGGCATTGAGTCATTCAGTGAATAGATTGCAACAATATTCCTCAGGGCACTGCTTGGTTGCACCAAGCCATAGGGAAACAATAGAATTCATATTAGTTCCTCCCTACGACCCCTTGCTTGGCAGTCCTTGACCACCTCCCCCTGATTTCTATGTGGTGGAAGTAATTCTTTCACGTCTACTGGGAACTGGTTCACACCAAAACCAAGGAGAACCTCAGTGAGTCTGAGTGAAACCCTGGCCCTGTTGTGTCAGTGTTCATTGTGTGTGAGCACGTTCCATAAGCAAAGCAATGAGTGCTGTAACACAAATTTGATAAAATATTATTATTTTGTCTGGATGCTTTCTAATTCCCTTCTGTTTTACTTTTGGGCTCACTTTGAGACTTATAACAATAACTGAAAAGAGGAGGGCAGTGCCTAACCTGCCTGCACTGGATTATCTGCTTGCAAATAGAACAAAGACAAAATGGTCAAATGTAAGATAACACAGACAGAAGAAAGGATGGAGCTTTTGGAGATATGAATGCTTTTCAGCTATTAGACTTAATTTTCTGTGTCACAGTCACAGGTCACCATGCTGTGAGCCAGAGCTCTCTTCAGCAACTTCCCCAAGTTTGTTTGGTTTTGCTTTTGTTTTATTCCTGTTTGAATGTTGCTTCTTAAGTTCAGGACAATAAAACAATGACTGTCCTCCACGTTAGTTCTACAGCTGTAGTGACAGGCAAGATCTATAATCACAGAGCCTTTGTACTAACATGAAATTATTTATACACTTTATTGCCAAATGAAAAACACAACAATTATGTCAAGGTTTACCCTTTGCCCAACAAGTCATGAGGTAAGTGGGCAGGCTAAGCAATCTAGCAAGTTTCAAAGCTGACAGCAGCTTTTCCAGTTTTTTTGGGATGCTACAGCAGATGCTGTGACCAAGCAGAAGGCTTAGCCATCCAGTTCTCATTAATTTAATTGCAGTTTTGTAGCTGAATACCCTAGAGAGCTCTGATTAGCTCAGCCTCCATTACCAGAAGTCATAGATTAAAATCATTGACCCCTTGACTTCAGAAGACTGACATTTACTTTTACATAAAATAAATGAAACTGGCACTAAAGACCATAATAGTAGGCAACTCCTACTCTACTTTGAAATATACTTCTATTCTGTTACAAGAGGCAAACTCATCTGTTTCTGAGTATGGTTATGCAATATCATTGTATTGTGATGCAGTTAATTATATTTAAAACTGCTCATTTAAAACAAAAGACAATAACATACAGTATAAAATGAATAAAGGGAAGCATTATACCTTTAAAAGAAGACATAAAAGGTAGGTATGTTTCCCTAAAGACGACAGATCTATTGAAAAGAAAATCATTGTATCTTTTCAGCTGATGTAGCATTTGAGCAGGTGACTATGCCTCCATGCTTCAGAATTTAAGTAACTCTTTACAATTTAAGTAATTTACAGCAGAGTGCCATGGAACAAAATAATTGCACCGAGAAATTGGTGTCAAACTTCTGAAAGACTAAATAGCTCAGCCAGACAAAGAGCTATAATTTCAGGGAGAAGCCAGTAGCAATTGCAGACATGTTGAAGGATTGGCTAAAAATCAATTAACATAAGTAGCTAAAACATTTTTATAGTATTGAGTCTCTCAAGACATGTTGGCACATGTGGGCTTTATTGATTTATATAATTTTGTTCTCAGAAGCATGCATCAGAGTGCAAAATACAATGTCAGACATCTGTAATGAAAGTACTTCAACTCTTAAGTGTTTGAAATGTAGTTGCAGTGGGAAAACTTTGGCAAAAGGCTGTGAAGTCATCCTGGTATAATCAACCTAATAAACTGCAAGTGACAATGTGACCCTGTGACCTGAACACTCAATGAGAACTGCTTCTGAAAGGACTCAGATGAGTTATGGTGTTCTTTCATTTTTTAAATTTAAGTTATATTTTGAATGTGTATGTGTGTGAAAGTGAGTGTGTGCGGACATGGGGGAGGAATATCACCTTGTCAAATACTACTGATACCTTAGTCTGTGTTTTGTGCTGAGAAGATACAAAATAGTCTTCTGCATTTACCTGGTTAAATATAAATGATAAAAAGTAAAGTAAAAGAAAAAATAATCAGAAAGCTCTAAAGAGCTATAAATTTTGGTGCACTCACACAGATGTATATGCACAGAATATGAAGTTTCTATACTACATATGTATTTATATCACATGCACACAAATATAGATGTACATATATTAATATATGAACTGGATTCTTAGCTAATGGAAACATTGACAACAGAAAATCACAGATTTTTTAGGAAGTCTTTGGGCATAATTTCCTCACTTTCCAAGCAATTCTTTTGCTTTTTCTTAAATACTCATTTATATATCAGCAACTGAAATGTCAGCAAATGCCTTTTGGAAGGAGGAGGACTTTGATAATTAATTATCCAGTGTGGAGTAGGGAGTTTCTCTCTTCTCCTCACAATGTGAAAAATGCGTTCTTTGCAGCATCACCTCAAAAGAAGTTCAATAGGGCAAGGTGAGGCTGAGTGATTTTCACTCAGTAGGAAAAGCTGGAAGACATTTTTGTCCTTTGTACACAGCTCCTTACTCAGCAAATTCTGGTCCATAGTTCCCTGGTTCAATGTCAGTACAAATATAGCATTTTTGTCAATATTCTTTTCTCTGGGAAAGTTTGGACTCTTTTGTTTCTTAATTTCTTTCCACTTCTTCTTTTGTCTGTTTGTATTTCTTTTTTATTCATTGTCTTCTTTCTTTTAATTGTTTAGTACATTGTAAGGAAGAAAAAAACATAAGAAGGATGTAAAAGTGTGATACTGAAACATCTGAATTACCATCAGGAGGATGGGAGCTTTGATAATTTGGTTATGTATATTATGTAATATATAGAATCATAGAATAGTCAGGGTTGGAAAGGACCTTAAGATCATCTAGTTCCAGCCCCCCTGCCATGAACAGGGACACCACACACTAAAGTATGTCCCCCAAGGCTCTGTCCAACCTGGCCTTGAACACCGCCAGGGTTGGAGCATTCACAACATCCTTGGGCAACCCATTCCAGTGCCTCACCACCTCACTGTAAAGAACTTCTTCCTTATATCTAACCTAAAGTTCTGCTGTTTAAGTTTAAAGCCATTACCCCTTGTCCTACCAGTAGAGTCCCTAACGAAGAGTCCCTCCCCAGCATCCTTGTAGGCCCCCTTCAGATATTGGAAGGTTGCTATGAGGTCTCCAGGGAATCTTCTCTTCTCCAGGCTGAACAGCCCCAACTTTCTCAGCTATACATTTGATCATCTTAGGAACTCATTGTTCAAGAGTGGGTGCAAGCATGGCTGTTGCTAACGTTGTCCTTTGGGTTTGCTTGGGATGTGCAGTTTACTTGCTTTCTGGGAGGTTCTGTATCTTGCCGTTATTTTAAGTTGGCAGACTATGAATCAAGGTATCCATCAGTCTTCCCTCATAATAAATGTTTAAGTAGTTCACTTGTACTTATAACCCAGACAACTTTTAGTCACAGTTAGTTGTTAGACAATTCTGCCTTCAAATAAAATAAAATATGAAGAATAACTTCTCCAAAGTATTTTTCAAAGTAAATGGTACATTAAACTGCAGTACTTTCAATCTCTGACACTTGATTTCTATTCATCTGAACTCTGATTTAAACAGTTTCAAGCTTTCTTTGGACTGAGGAATATGTCAGGAAAATAATCACATCAATTATGCTTTTCTTCCAGATTCTGAATGTGCTTTCATGAGTCTACTTAATTAGTTAATGTACCCCTAGAAGAGAGAGGATAATTGCCATCATGAGTCAAGCATTAAGTGGGATCTGGAAGTATCCCAGAAAGAACCAAGATTTCTCATATTTTCAATATTTCATGCTGCATGACTGTTGTGGGGTTTGTAAGGATTTGCAATTTCCTCTAGAAGTGAAATGAGGCAGAATATATCACAGCTACTCACAACAAACCAAAAGCTTGAGAAGCCCAGCACTAGCTCCACAGACATGTATCCAGTTTTTCTCTCTCTTCCCTCCACAATTTTTCCAATTATGTCTATTTTTTTTTCTACTTGTTCTGCTGAACATACATTGCTGGAGTTCCCATGCCATGTTTGTTGCATGTCTTGAAATATGTCATGGTGACACAGTGTCCATGCAAATAATGGTAGAAAATGAAAATAGAGAGGAGACAGTAAGCTTGAATGAAATATTTTCCATAACTCATATAAGCAGTGATCCCATGACAAACTACACCAGGATTTTGCTTTGAGAAATGTTAGTTTTAAAATAAAATAATCCAAGGGCAAACTAGACTGCATGCAGTATGGATAATCACAGGGTTGAAATGGGGGAAGTAACTAGAGAATTAAAGATTTTTCCTCTGTCTTGTAGACGCTTAATTCTCTAAAACCATCCAGACACGCATATCAAAAATGATCTCTTTCTTGCATGCTATCACGTAGAATCTTGATCCCCTTCTCAATGAAAGATTTCAACAGGCATCAAATAGTCTTTCCCCACTTTCTTGCTCCTTCCTGCCATCAGCACTGACCTGCAGCTATTCAGTGTCTACTTTATTCAGCTGGAGCAACCAGTCTGATATCACCTCCTCTTTTTACAGTATGCAGCTCACTTTCATCCATGGAGCTCCATCCATCCTCTGAATATGAGAAAGTTTTATTTTAAAGATGTTTTATTTGATCATACATGTAAAACTTTACTATGAGGTACGTAGGCAGCAAGGGCAAATTTACATTGAAAGGGTGACCTTAGCATGGTTAGTTTCTAACATTTCAGAGCTTGACTATTTCAGGAAAATGAATTTAAAAAAATAAACAAAAAAACAAACCAAAATCTATGCATTGATGAAGTTACCTCAGTGTCTGCAAAATCTTGCAATTCTTTTTCTTTTGCCTTTTTTCTTTTTCCCTCCAAGCAAATATTGCTTGCTACAGACCACTGGTGTGATAGACAATATGTTCTTAAACCACAGAAAATGCTGGACACTGCAAATTGATGTTGCAACAAGGGTGGAGTGCCACATAGTTTGTACATTTAATAAAACTTAAACATGCAGATGACTAATGTTAACAGATATTAAGACATATGAACTACTGTCAAGGCAAATTCTTGTGATGTTTGCTTGGGTTTGAATATATGCATGCATGATGGCAGGTAGTTTCCTATGAGAATGTAACAATACTTATTGTGAGTACCTACGTACACTGGAAAAGTTAAATAGCTATTTTTGAAAAGTACTAAGGACTTTTTTTTAGAACAGACCTATGAATTTATGTAAACGTAGGGATTGAGTCACAGTTTGGCATGGACTATCTGGGTAATCTGAAAAAATCAACAGAAGAAAAACACTCAAATAATTTATCTTTTCCAGGCCGTTATTTTTTGTTATGATATGAGGAGGAGCAGTGGTTTAAGAGCCTGAAACACCAATAGTGACGAAAAAATATTTGCACTTAATGTACTGTCCTGCTCTTTGTATGTGCTGTAGTACCCTAGTGCTTCATTCCTTCATTTTAGCTCAATCCAAAAACTATTGAATTCAGTGAAAAAACACCCAATGATTTCAGTGGGGAGCAGATAAATCTCAAAAAATATGTAATTGGACAGGGTAATAACTGATTTTGTGCCATGTGTTATAAATCTCTCTTCCACAGCAGTACTTACAGCTCTGTCTCAATAGCACCAAACTGGAGTAAGAAAGGAAGAGGCAACTTAACCTGCAGCTGGGGAGGTCTTGGGTACTTACTTCTCACCACAGAAGCAACTTTTTACATTCAGTGCAGTACTCACACAGCAGAGTTATGGCTAGAGGGGCTGAGCCTGAGACATAAACAAGTCAAGCAACAGTAGTGGTACAAAATCAGGCAAGTTAAAAGCTAGAGATCTGAAATCCCAATAAAATTTCTTGTCATGCTTTTGGGGAAAAAAATCACTACTAGATCAGTTTATGCTGCCTTTGCTGGGCTGAGTCATACATTTTTGGGATATTGTTCTGAAATTGGTGTGTAGCTGAATTTAACTTCTCAGGTGTCCATCTCCTTAGTCAGATCTTCCACTGGGAAGTAAAATGTTAAACAGGGTCAAATTTCAAATATCTTTTTGCATTAAAGTTTCTATAACAAAATGGAGAAAAGCAAGATAATAATATAAACATATGCTGGAAGCGTTCCCTCAGCAGCATGGGCATGTCTTGCAACAGAAGTATCTGTCACAGTTTGAGTTTAGAAATTAATAGAAGCAGAAAATAAATAAGAATTGAGAATTTACATTTTTAATATTGTCAGTAATGTGAGGGATTGGAAGTAGTTTCTTCTTAGTGTTTTTACGTTAATATAACTTCACTAATTTTAATGAAATCTGCATTTGTAGATTCAGAGGAAAATGGCCCAGAAAACAGCAGAACCTCAATGCAGTCTTTGCACTTCTAGGAGAGTTTTTTTCTCCAGAATTTCGGCAATAGTTAAGAAAGTGACATTAATCAGCCATCTCCAGCTCTAGAAAGGTATAGCATTCTTTGGGCAAGGTTAAGCTTCTGCTCATATGTTTCTCCAAGCAAGGAAGAAACCATATTCCCAAGACTGTGTTATATTGGAATCTGGAGGCCTGATGGATGGTGATCTCCACAAGTTGAGCCCTTCATAGATGCTTATACTTTGCTCAAGCAAACTCACAGTACAGATGGCATAGATCAATCATTCTACCTGACTATTCTCACTTTTTGACTTTCCATTTCCATTCCCTATTCCTAAACATACTAAATCAAGATCTCTTTCTGATAGCTGTAAAGTGCTTCCCATTGACCTGAATTACAAAAGAAATTAATGAGGAAACTAATCTGGATTACTTCCTCTCCTCTGCTAGGCTGTGACAGAGCACCAGGACAGATGCAGCTTGCTCCACCTGCTGCTCACACCACTCCCACCTGATGATCCTTAGAATCAGTCTGGCTGGTATTTGCTTGCCTAGCAGGAAAAGGTCAGGGCAAGATTTTTGATTCTTCCTCTTTCTCACTGGGGACATTTTTTGTCTCCGTAGACACAGTCTCTGCTCTTCAGGCAGTCAGTATGACAAATGACCCACCAAGACTCCTTCACCTTGGGAGGTGCTGCAATGGAATTTTTATGAGCCATCTAGCATAGTCCAGGCTAAACTTGCCTCGGGTACAGAAAGAGAGAGAATGAAGAAATTACCAGAGTCCATTGACAAGCAGTAGGGACAATAGGCTGTCAGTAGGATACAACTTACCCCAGTAAAACACAAGACTTATAAATATGCCATACACTTTGAGAGGAACTGAGAAGCTGCTGGACATGACAAAAAAAAACCTAAAACCAAAACCCAAAGCCCCCAGATCCTGCCATGCCCACTGTGTCTGCAGAAAAGTATTTTTAAATGCAGAACCTAAACACTTCCAAAACATGTTTATGGACATTTATATTTTAAGTGTAGGTCCCACTGTTATCTATGGAGAAGGGAATTTAATAAAAAAACATGTATGTAGAATCATAGAATGATTTGAGATGGAAAGGACCCTAAGATAATCTAGTTCCAACCCCTCTGCTATGGGCAGGGATGCCTCACTCTAGACCATGTCACCCAAGGCTCTGTCCAACTTGGCCTTGAACACTACCGGGGATGGAGCATTTACCACTTCCTTGGGCAACCTATTCCAGTGCCTCACCACCCTCACAGTGAAGAACTTCTTCCTTATATCTAACCTGAACTTCCCCTGTTTAAGTTTAAAGCCATTACCCCTTGTCCTACCACTACAGTCCCTGATGAAGAGACTCCAGCATCCTTGTAGGCCCCCTTCAGATGCTGGAATGCTGCCATAGGGTCTCCACACAGCCTTCTCTTCTCGAGGCTGAACAGCCCCAACTTTCTTAGCCATGTAAAGTGTTTCTACTGTCAGAAAAGCAGGAAAAGCTTCTGGGAATGAATTCCTACTATCTGTGATCTAGTGTGGGAGACAGAACTATGCTAGAAGAGACAAACCCATGTTCAGATAACTTCTTAAGAAACAGTGGTATTACCTACATGCTAGGAAGTATTGCTTGTTTAATCACTTTTTCTCAAACATCATGAAAGTTGAGTCTTGGATGTCCAGAACTTTCAACAAACCATGGCATTATATACTGTAGAGTGCCATATTACTGTGCTAAATATAGCAGTCAGAAATTCACAAATACAGTCTTGAACAGAAGAAACTGCTTAGCAGATAGAGAGGAAATATTAACTAGGATGTTGGCATTTATTTCAATATTCTTTAAATAAAAGTGACTCATAGACAAATACCAGAGATGTGCAGACATGACCTTAGTCTAACGGCCATTCCTCACAAGGACAGCATCTCTTCCACAGTGCTTAATCAGCATTGCAGAGCAATGCTTCCTGGTATGGAGCTTGAACTATCAGCTGAAAGGGAAAAGAATGGGTAGAGACCTCTGTAACTTAATTTCTACATCTTTGTTTGTTAAAGGGTCTTCTTTAACATAATACTTGTTACTGAAAACTATGTAACTCATTGTTCCATTTCAGGGCATTTGTTTTCTCTACATAGTGAATATAGTGATCAGCCTGTGGCTTGTGCTAATGGACCCCCCGAAAACCTTGAAAAATTCAAACCCAAATAATTTGAGTTTTATAGCTGATGCCAAATTTCCCTGTTGAAGTGCTTGTAGCGTTAGTGGAGGAGTCAGGCTATTAGTACTGATGTGATTAAGGAAGACTAGTGACTGTGGTGCAGTGTACTCATAGTAGAGCATGACTAAATAAAGCCGAGTTTATTTAGAGCCCTAACATCAGGTTGAGCTGGTAAAATTACCATGGATATTATTACCTTTTAGTTTGGGATTGCAAATACTCCCTTTTGTCTTCACTGAAAAGTAAAGTAGTGGCTGAAGCCTGGAAAAAATTGCTGCCTATGGTTAAGGCTTTGAAGTGGCTTGACAGTTCACAAGACAAAGATCACAGAAGTGGGCAGACCAGAAGTTAGAGCGGGTCCTTTATACTTCAGAGAACAGAGCCTGAGATCTGGAGTTACAAACACAAGGTAATCTGTGCTGACCTAGAAGCTGACCTATACCATTAAGCATGAGACTGTAGATCTCTTCTGAGCTTTTGTTTCTGAGGGGTGGCAAACCCTACAAGTGCAAGTCTGCACCACTTTGTAGTCCTGCAGGTAGCTGTGCTGTCCTTTTTAGGGCCACAACATGGCAAGGCCTTTCTGAGAGCTTGTGATAACAAGGTCTGCAGAGTAGATAGAATTTTGGATTGAAGAAGAAATATAGTAATGAAATTTAGAAAGGGAAAGGAAGGTCACAAGTGGCTCACAAGCCATCTGTGCTACCACAGTGAAATTAGCATGTGTTGAAACAGAGGAAGGAAGAAAAAAGTGTGAAGGTTATTGAGACTGATAAGTTTATCTTGGCCCTGTGCAAATTCCACTCAGGGTCAGACTCTTTTGTTAACAAAATGACAATCACACAATAGCTGTGGGATGTGGTTGGGCTTCGACTTTTCCTGAATTACCTAGGGGACTCTGTCACAGCAAAATTCACAGGGAACTTGAGTCATCTTTGCTATTACTGTGATCTAGCAACAAGATAATACCCCAGTTAAAAGAAATCACAGAACGATCCCTCATAAATGAATATATATATGTACACACACACTTCAGTCACACAGTTTGTCAAATATACCCTTGTGAGACAGAACACTCAGGTGGTGTCTAAAATTCCCTCCAGGCAGAAGAAAGCTTCCCATTCAAGATCACTCCAGCAAACTGAACTCTACCTTGCTGGTGCTGATATCAAAGACCTAATGCTAACAAAGCAATGTAATACTAAATCTGTTGCTTGATAGAAGCTTGATAGCTATGTATGTCATCTATCTGGACTTCTGTAAGGCCTTTGACATGGTCCCCATAACATTATTCTCTCTAAATTGGAGAGATATGGATTTGGTGGGTGGACTGTTCAGTGGATGAGGAATGGGTTGGATAGGTGTATCCAGAGGGTAGTGGTCAATGCCTCAGTGTCCAGATGGAGATTAGTGACAAGTGGTGTCTCTTAGGAGTCTGTACTAGGACCAGTGTCTTCATCAATGACAGAAACAGTGGGATTGAGTGTACCCTCAGCAAGTTCGCCGACAGCACCAAGCTGAGTGATGTGTTTGACATGCCTAAGGGACAGAATGCCATCCAGAGGAACCTGGGCCAGCTTAAGAAATGGGCCCATGTGAACCTCATGAGGTTCAACAAGGACAAATGCAGGGTCCTACATATGGGTTGGGGCATGAAGGGATATAGAAAGAGAGTAGTCCTGCAGAGAAGGACTTGGGGATGTTGGTCAATGAAAAGCTGAACAAGAGCCACCAATGTGTGCATGCAACCATATGCTGGGCTGCAGCAAAAGGAGTGTGACCGGCAGGTCAAGGGAGGTGATTCTCCTCCTATACTCCACTCTTGTGAGGCCTCACCTGGAGTGCTGCATTCAGTAGCACAAGGATGTGGACCTGCTAAAGTGAGTCCAGAGGAGTACCATGAAGATTACTGGAGGGTTGGAACACTTCTCCTGTGAGGACAGGCTGAGAGATCTGGGGTTGTTCAGCCTGGAGAAGGCTCTGTGGAGACCTTAGAGCAGCTTCCAGTACTTAAAGGGGACTTATAAGAAAGATGGGAACAAACTTTTGAGCAGGGCCTATAGTGATAGGACAAGGGGCAATGGTTTCAAAGTAAAAGAAGTTAGATTCAGACTAAATAGAAGGAAGAATTTTTTTATGGTGAGGGTGGTAAAACATTGCCACAGGTTGCCCAGAAAGGTGGTGGATGCCTCATCCCTGGAAACATTCAAGGTCAGGTTGAATGGGGCTCCAAGCAACCTGATCTGGTTGAAGATGTCCCTGCTTACTGCAGGGGAGAGTGACATAGATGCCTTTTAAAGGTCCCTTCCAACCCAAAATATTCTGTGATACTATGATGGTGTGCCTGCACCCCAGCAACCAGTTTAGTGAGGTTTTTAGAATAAAGTTTATATTTCTGTTCCTGCAAAGGTACTGCATACATACACAAAGACAAGAAAGATGCGTTAAAATTCCTAGGCATCTGCCAGGTTATTGCACTGTCCCTTTGGGTTTCTTTTTATTTTTTGTCATTTAGTGTGTGTATAGAAATAATTTTTCAGTGAGAAGGATGGTGTATATGTGTATTTCAGATGGACAGGGAATAAATTAAGAAGTCAGTCGAGGTAATGTGTTTTGGCAACAGCTCATTGCTTTTCCTAAAGCCCTATTTCACACAAATTCTGTGTCCATTGACTGTTTTTCAGAGTACACATAGGAAAGAAGATCTGTTTGCTATTTGATTTCATTAGTGATTTTACTTGAGGAATAAAGAAAGTAGGTTTTCCTCTAACTTCCAGTTAATTTTTTAGCGCATTAATTTAAATTTTAAATTGGAGAGTTTTCTCTTTTTCAGCAGTGGATTTGGAGGGGTTTTAAATAATTTTCAAGCATTCTACCTTTCTTCAGTTTGTTTAGTTTGTTTGTTTGGGTGTTTTTTTCTTCACTAAAGGAGAGTCTTTGAGGCTTATAGAAACATTTTTGGTGTTAAATTCTACCTTCTGTTGAATCATTTCATATGTTGGAAAGAATTTCTAAAGTATACATTTTACTTAGTGGCTTGCAATTATAGTCTTTAGTTTAAACTAGTCCTTTTCTTTTAATAGTGTGGTGTGCATGATTGTGGCTGCTGCTATTTTGACTGCAAGAACAATGGAAAGGCTCTATAATCCCAAGTATGTTTGGAAAGTCTTAATTAGAGGTAGCCTTTAAACAAGAGCACTGTGAATTCCAAACTTCATACAAGCTTAATACTACAGGGAAAATCTAGATTTGTACACTGAGGCCAAACCCTGACCTTTATTTACGTGATCTGTGTGACACATGCAGTGGCACTTTCTGCCATGGGTAGCATGGGGGGGAAGGACAAGAGCAGCTCCCTGCTAGTCCCCAGGGAGCTGGATGTTGCAGAAGGTGATGCAGCCCTCTTTTCATGGTGCAAGATTTTTACTTACTAAAAGTGGGTGCAAGGCTGAGATCAGCCTTGGGTTGAAGAGTCTGAAGTTACTTTACTTCTGAAGGAAAAAAGAGCATGCTCAGCTTCATTTAATTTCTCCCTTGATTTTTTTTTTCCACATGACCCCAAGTATGCCTGTGTAGGCAGCCCTCAGCAGACAAAGTGAAACCTTTATTTGGGGGGATTTCACTCTTTATATTCCAATTTATCATTCTTGCTCATTCTCTCTTGAACACTGCTAGGTAACCGCTGAGGACAATAGGGCAGAGGAAGAAATGAGAGGAACAAAGTTTTAACTTGGGCTCCTTATTGGAGGGAGCTGCAAACTGTAATTTTTCTCCTCCAGGAGGCTACGTTGCTGGCAGGAGCCAGATGGCATACATACCTTGGCCTTGGCCATAACTGCAAGGACACAAATGGGGAAGACAAGCTGTGCAGCTGCCAGGACTGATCGGTACTGAGCAGTGTTTCTCTCCCGATTCACTCTGTGGACTTTAAGCAATATAACATTCACCCTCAAATCAAAAAGCAGTGGGTTTCTCTGTGTAGGAAGTGTGCTATCCACTGTGATACACAGTGAACTCAATATACGGTAGGAACAAAGGGAAATGTTTTGTTGATATTGTTTCCTTGTCAGTGAAGCCCAGTGGCCTGGAGTACTCAATGGTCTGACACATCCAGAAGGTGATGACCATATTGTTAACAATCCTGTGAGCGACTTGTCCCGGCGGTTCTCAGAAAAAGCAGCACTGTGGTGACGGAAAGGCACAGGATGTTACAGGATCCGTCTATGGCTTCTGAGATGTGGGAAGCAGAGTGCGCTCTGTTTTCGGAGGATGCATGGCTGTAAACAGGAAGCTTTGCAGGGCACAGCTGAGTCCTTGGGCTCTGTTCAGGACAGGGGGAGAAATCTGCTGAAACAGGTAGCTGCAGCCAGCATAGGATTGTCAAGGCACAGACAGCGTACTAGGGTTTCCTAAAAATACATCATTCATACGTGTCATTGCTAGTCCATTGGGCCAGCTTTTGCACTGCTGTGTCTTTAAAACACTAGAAGAAAAGACATGTTCTGAAATACAGGACATTTTGGAAGCACTCTAATGGCAAACACAGGCTCCCTTAAGGCTTTCCACTTAGGAAAACACCTAAGTTAACAGTAAGTTGTTAAACCAGTATTATACAGAACTACTGCCAGTATTTCGCTGAATTAATTTACTACTGGTTGAGTTAATTAGAGACCAAAGCATTTCAGCCAATCCCCAACATTAGAAAATTTGACCAGCTGCAGGAAAACTGCACAGGAAAGGGGAAGGAATGAGGTCCCTAGAGTGCTTTAGCAGACCTGCTCTGAAACTCCTGGCAGTCCAAAAACCAAACAAAAATAACTTGTCAAAAGAACCTTGTAATTTGGCTGTGCGGGAAAGAATGGCAGTGCACTCACATGGGGCAGATTCAATCTTCTCAGCCCTGCCCCTCCCTCTGCCCCTAAAATCATGTTGCAAAATCTATTCCTAAAATTATTCCAGTTCTGCTGGCATTAATATATAGGAATTACTAGCTTAACAAAGGATCATGGGAACAGGTAAGTGTTCCAGCAAGTCCACTATTGTGTTTTGTGTTTTCGGCACTCACTGTTGCTAAATGACCACTAAACAAAACAGGCCACTGACAACAATGCTTATGCCACAGCATTAATGAGTAGAGAAAAACACATCAGTTTTGGAGTCTGCGTTTTGATAATTTTTACCACAAAGACAATGCACTTGTACATCCCCTAGAAGAACTCAGAAAGGAATTGTAAGGCTAGTCTTATAATTTAAATTGAATGCGTTCACCATAATACCATGCATTTTAATCCTCTAAGGCAAGCAGGTGAAAGTTATGGTCTGAAAGGACCCTCATCTTCAGCTGGCCACTTCTTACCATTTCTTCAGCGACACAGGCTGACTCAGGGAAGATGACCCTGAACAACTGCAAGCCAGAGCAAACCATGTAGAAATGATCTGTCCTTTCACCTGTGGCTCTGGCACTACTGCCTGCTATAGAGCCTCCAGAAGAGACTGGGAAGAAGCTGTCACCCAGAGCCATTTCTGCTACTCAGACCTTGTCCACTGCTTGTCCTGCAGTAAGACCTTTGAGAAATAGCTCAGTAGTCTTATTACACCCATGTTACAAATAAAAAGAATAAGTTATTTGGGAGACGAAATAACAACCAAATCATGAAGCCATTTTTTGTCTAGAAGTTAGTTACCCACTGTGATTTATATACTTCTCTTGATAGATTCTGAATTAAGAAATACAAAAGTAGAGAAGGGGAGTGGAAGACAATCTAGCAATTGAGAGTAAGGATTAAGAATACCCAGCTTGCTCTAATAGAAGCTGAGAAACATAGTCTTTTCCAGGCAAGAAGTATTTTGTGAAAGGAAAAGCGTTTGTTCGTGAGTAGTCTGTTTGGCCTGTGCTGTCTCTTAAAAATTACCAGACTACTTGGCAGACAGGGGTATTCCTTAGATTTTTTTAAACATAAAACCCTCAAAAGGTTAACCACAAACAGGGAGAGGGGCATGAGTCAAGTTCTGAAACACTAGTATCTCCATCCAGTGAATATTAACCCAGGATCCTTGCTTCAGTCTTTAGCAAATATCCAGTCACCTTCTTGCTAACTATTTTATTATCTTCTCTATCACCATTTAGGTGGGCCCTACCACTATCTCATTACCTACAGATGGAAGAAGAAAGTTGCTTTTTGTCTACTGAAGAAGCCTATAAATCTCTCTCTCCATGGCTTCAAATGCCTGGCTCTGCTTATAACCTCTATCACTAGCCCAATGCTGCCTCTTGCTCATTCTCCCCTACATTATAAAACTTTCCTATTTTCTCTCTCACCCATCTCATCTCTCATAACTGCTCCTTAATGGCTACCACATGGCTCCACCAGCAGTTGAGGTTGACTCTTCCTATCACAGATATTAACTCCTTCCTTGCTTCACTTGACATTAACGTTCAATGGATTTGGATTTGTTGTTCCGTGATGAGAACTAAAACAGGGTGGAGGAACTGGGAAGAGTCTTATGATGCCATAAAAAGATGTTACCATCCTCCTTCTTTCCACTTCAGACCAGAAGAGCTTCTGTGCAGGTAACGCAGAAGAGTGGACAAAGGAATGGATTCAAAAGCAGGAGACCTGCACCCTATTCTCTATTCTGCTACCAAATTGTATGAAACCCTACCATTAAACAAGAACAAAATAAGTATTCAAATACTTCCCTCTGGCCAAGGATTTTACAGGAAAAGCAGAGCAATAAAGGCTGAAGAACTTTTTGCTATGGTAATTCTTATTAATTATTGTAGCAGTCCAAGAGCTCATCTCTACTAAGATCTGTGCTAAGTTATTCCTGTTTTAGGAAAATTATACAAAGAGACAGAACAAAAACCCTGAAGGGGAACAGAGACATGATGGTGCTGGGACTAGTTGATTCCATGTACCACACACTTAAGACAACCAAGACTTCAACTCAGGAGCCTTGCACAGCCAGTACAACTATGGGGAGGCAACATCAAACACCCAGGACATTGCTGGTGTTTGAAAGTAAAAAGAGCTTCAAGTCAACATCTGGAGAAAGATAAAATAAATAATTTTGGTGAAGCTTATTCTTTTAGATTTAGTCTGATTGCAAGGTAGCAAAAAGTATCTTCGTAAAAAAAAATTTCTAGTGGAAGAATTATCATTTAACTGTCCACTTTAAATAAGCTTTCAGAGATTTGCATTGTGTCACTGGGTTTCTAACTACAGACACTGGTGGTAGAATTAATCTGTGTAAATATAGGTGTCTGTGACCTCACGTTTTAGGTTTCTTTTTTTTAGAGAGGAATTCTAAGGCAAAATTCATCTCACTTGCAACTGATGTCTAAAACTGATGAGATGAGTCAGGTGAACTGCGTCCCGGCCCACCTGCCAGCTGACACCCTTGTCTTCACTAGTTTCTTTTTCATATTTTAATTACATGAATTGTGACTTTTGGCTGTGCCTTCTATAGATTATACCTCATATAGTATCTCAGAGGAGCAGAACAAAGCTATGTTACTCTCAGAGATCTGCCTATTGCTTTCTATTATTGTTGACACCAATGAGGACATGAAGGAAGCCTCACCAGAGGGGTTATATGGCGTACTCTCTTCTTTGCTTTTTGCCTCTACTTAGCTGCTTGTTCTGTGGAAAACTTTGGAAACTTTTATCAACTAAAACACTTATAAATAAAACAATATTTTCACATAGATGAAATAAATGTTAATAAAATCAATGGTGTGGGATCCATAAAATATTCTGAATAAAAATATCTTCATAAACAATAACAAAACCCCCTAAGTTAAGAGTAAAAAGCATTAATTGAATAACAAAGCCACAAAGGATTTATTTTGCATTATTAATGGAATCCAAACGAAACGGAAATATAATTTCTTATTAAGAAAATCCAATGTTTTTTCAAGTTCCAGATATACTGAAATCTGTTCATAGGTGAAGAAACTTTTTTGTAAAACCTTCTGGACTCCAGAGACAATTACTCTGCAGATAATTGTATGCAGTCACATGCTGCATTCCTCACTCTCACCTTCCTTTTCCTTGTGAATTGAGAGTCAAATAAATTTTTAAATATGATCTGCAGCTGATATATCCAGGACAGAAGTGATTTTAGTCACATCTATACTGACCTTTATTGAATTCAACCAAAGCACGAGTCTGTGGCATCGTTTTCCTGCTATGTTCCACCCTGGCTTGTGTATATGATGTTACAGCTAATTTTGTCCCTCTGAAATAAAAATTCATTGTGGTATCTTAAAACTTGTTTAATGGCTCTAAGGGTGTGCTCTTGGATACAACATATATAACAGATCTAGAAGACAAATATTCTTATACACTATTTAAATTCAAAATTTAAAAAAAAAAATTTAAGAGAGAACACTCCTTAACAGAAAAACAAATGAACAATAACTTGACTTCAAAATCTGGCTAAGCTACAAAAGATGATAAATCACAAATGAACTAAGGTGAACATTTACTGAAAGTGGGTGAAGTACGAAAAGTAGGCACCCAGTTGCTGAGAGTGAATCCTTCTGCAAGCATGCAGGAGTTGCAATGAGATTGCCATGGTCCCCAGCTGTTGCCAGCCCATCAGCTGAGCAGGCTGTGAGCTGTGGACAACATCATGCTTTCCTCTTCACAACAGACTCTTATTTCCTCCAGATGTGAGCAAGCTATAGAGTTACAGTGTCCTTGAACTCTGAGATTAAAAGTCACTGGTCTAATGGTTTATGGAGGAGGTTTTTTCGGCTTAGTGGCATGGAACCATCTGCTTGAACAACTGCCTTTCTTTTCCGGTGTGTATCTGTCATCACAGCAACTAGATGAGGCTCACAGGCTGGAACCTGCTTAGCTTAGGAAGTATCAGACTGCTGGCAAGCCACTGGCTAGGATGGACACTCGTCTGGCATGTATTTCAACTTTGGTCTGAAGGGAACCACATCTATTATCCCTCTCAAGAAAATTGCAGAACTCTTAATGTTTTTCCCTGGATTTAGGGGGAGCAGGGTGGGAGACATGGTGATATGGTGAAGCAAGGGTGATTTTTAACCTTTTTTTTTTTTTTTAATTATTTGTTTGATTGCATTTTGCAACAATTTGTGGAAATTCAGTGGTGGATTTTTTTAAAGTAATGTTTTCAAATAGTTGGGTACGTCTCCTGGAACACTGTTATTTTGTATAAAATCAAATAAAGACAGAAATAATACACAGGTTCCTCTAACATGCTGTTTGCCAGGACGGGAAACATACCCATACTAAAAGAATTGGAAAGCTTTAAGGGAGGAGAAGAGGGAACTGAAAAAATCCAGGAATGGTTTAGTTAGGACATATAACCTGATGCTGCTGGAGGTTGGAAATGATCTTCAGGTATGGGTTCGTAATTTTTGGCAAGATTATTTAATTATATCTTTATGTATTTCTCTGTATTTAGACACAGCCAGAATTACGTTTCGTAATGGAAAATATTTGAGTCACTGAGTATTTTAACCTACTGTTTTTTTGCTCTGGGCTGAAGAATTTCACTGTTTCAACTCAGTATAGACCTTGGATACGCTTCTGTTTTCTGACTGATTGTTCTGTCTGTTAAGAGAGATAAATCCAAGGTTCCCCTCACTGTCTTCCAGGCCACCTCCTACATCTATTATTACTGTCACACGCTGTGCTCCAGGTCTCCAACTATCTCATGTACCAATGAAAGTTGAGATGAGAGAAGGAGGGAATCATATTCTCCGGGACAGTTGGCTTTAAGAAAAGTATTTGCCTCTGTGCGTAGTTAAAGGGAGCTGGAGTTATGTGTTCTTGTACAATGTATTAATGAGTCCTGGATATTTCTACCAAAAAGTCCAGTGTTCCAAAAAAAGGTAAAATATAAGGAGAATTTGGTTCACCAGTGACAACAGCTAGCCACATAGACTACAGTGTAAGGTATGCATAGTATTTAACCATGAAAATAAAGTTAAGTATGTAGTAAAGTTCCTTATACTTGGGTACTATGCAATCATGTTAGACTCGATGATGCTTATGGGTCCCTTCCAACTTGAGATATCTTATTATTCTACATGTTTTGGATTCAGTTCTAAAGATGTTCAATGATGTCATCTATGTTTGTTATTTTACTAATAAGGGCAAAACAGAAGACGTTACGTTTTTGTAGGCCACAGAGAGGGAAAGATGTTAGCATTTGTTTTTTCTGTGTTGAAATATTTTGTATTTTCACTAAAAAACAAATTCTCAGAATGCAGTTTTATGGTTCATTATTTACTGTATATTTAAAGATGAACAAATATTTGTGAATAGTTAGAAGCAGCTCATTTTTCAATTTATAATCAAAAAGCCAAACAATGGGCTTTTCCCAGGTGCTTGTCACAGAGGTTGAGGAAAAACACCTCACACCAGCAAGCAATGGGCGCAGAGGGCATCACTGTCCAGACAGATTCCATAGTAACCCATGCTTTTCTGTGCTGCTTACAGTTAAAGAATCTACATAGTTGTGGAAGTATTTACTCCACTGTATACTAAAATGTAACCAGCTCTAGGACTGTGCTGTTCTACAGACAGAACAATCCCCACTGTTTTGAGGTATTTTTTCACATATGCACTAGAGAATTTTATCTTTAAAAGCATACAGTTTAAAAGATGTAATTTTTCCTTAAATGCAGAAAAAACCCATAAACAGCCTTACTTTTTAGAATAACAAGTATAACATGAAATATTAAAACAACAATCTTCAGCATCATAAACAATAGTCTGTTTTCTTTATAAAATAAAGGAATTTGGACATCAAGCCAGTTTCAAGAGCATAGATAACACCAATGGTCCATCAGGTTAATTCATCAGTATAGACTTACCAGACCATATATAATGAAAAAGGATCAAACACAAGTATTTTTAAAATCTGACAGTATTATAAGGTACATTAAAAAAAGAGTCATCTGTTTTACATATTAAAAGTAAAATCAATATATTACAGCACCTGAATCTTATCTACTCTGTGCTGCTACTGAGAATTAAGGGAGCAGGAAAAATCATTATCCACAGTAAGGGAGCCAGCAAGTAAAAACTGAAGGAAATCATGTGCTTCTGACCTCAGATGAACTGGTAACACGTAAAATCCACAGTCTTATGAAAGCTGAACACTTCTCAGACCCAACAAAACCCTGCCTTTTACCTTTATGCATGTGACTGGCCCCTAGCAATGAAGGACAAGCTATATTTGCCACTCACTTTATTTACCTATTAGGGAAGCACATGGCTCCCCATACTGCAGCACATTTCTTATTTGTTTAGTTGAACAGCCGCTTCTTTCCTCGATCACTTTTTGCAGCTGTGGGATGAAGTGAACGATCTTGCTGCCTTTTGCCCTGTCACAGTCATTCCTGGTCATTTGTGCCTTTCGAGGATTGAGCTCCAGGGTCATGGGTTGTCCTTCGGGAAGTTTTGTTTCCTGCACTTGCAATATTTACTTGAAGCTGACAAGTCTGTCCTTCCAGCAGGATGTAAGTGATGTGGGAGTCATGCAGTATGAAATGCACTTGGTAATTGAAGCCAGTCCCACTTAGGGTTTTTGAAAGGAAGCGTGAAGCCTTGCATTTGACCAAGTTGTCAACAGGACACCAGTGAAGAGAAAGAAGACAGACTCGCGTGCTCTGCGTGGTCTGTGTCACTGGGTAAATGGGCTGCTGTGATTTGAAACAGCTGTAAATGTGATCTTAATATTGCAGAAGTCTTGGATTGGGATGTTTCAGTCTCTGGCTGGCTTCTTTCTGCAGTCCTATGTCAAGGCAAGATGGTGTGAAGCGGGGAAGGAATCCCCGGACAACAAGGAGCATAGAAGGAAAGAGTTCAAATCTTGGCTGGCAACACGAACGTATATCATGAGACATTTTGTCACATGTTTTTAGATCTCTATGAAAGCAGTCTATAAAAATCCACATAGAGAATAGAGATATTCTTCTAGTGAAAATCCTTCCCTGAAAAAAAATGGTGTTGATATTCAGTGCTAGAAATACATATTCTGTGTATCACCTACCTGATGTTTACTGTCCCAGTTATTGTCTTGCTTAAAGTATTAGCTTTTCAGAATAATTCAACATTGAATTAAAACTTTAATTACAACCTTACACTTCTGAGAAGATACTAAATGGACAGAGGACAGGATATTTTACTTCCAACTTGTCCTAACTCATCCATTGAAATTAGTATTTACAGTACTAATTAGAAGCTTACTGTCAGGTCCTGACCTGCCAACTCGTTGAAATCACTGTCCTCTATAGCCATGCACAGTCTATAAATCCTTTCAGAAGAACGCACATTTGTAAACATGTGCCCAATGGAACTGTCTCTCACAGAAGGATTTTGCCAGATTTGAAGTACATGCTGAGTTATAAATATATATATATAA
>NW_009924006.1:137837-145129 GCF_000696875.1 Nestor notabilis | reverse complement strand
CAAGTATAGCAGATACTCAAACCTCGACATAGAAAAAAGCAAAATATTATTGGCTGGAATATAACTCCAGACAGTCGAGGCAGGTGTTTAGGTTTTTAACTAATTCACTATAGAAAAAGTAAGTTTTCAATTAAAATAAGTCAGGAACAACACTGCTGGCTAGCATAAGAAAATGAGTATTGATATTTCAGCTGCATCATCCCTAACTCAATATCTACCCCTCCAAAAACCTATCTGAATACTCTGTCAAGAAAAAAAACTTCTTAAACACTTCTGCTTTAGCTCTTGAATATTCTGCTTTATTCAAGGGATAGAAAAATATCAGTGAGGACAGCGGCTGTATAGTTTTGTGCCCAATATTAAAGAATATGGAATGTTACTAGTACAATTGGACAATGTATGAGGGGAACCTCTTCAATAAATGGACCCCTTTGGTGTCTCCTTGTCTGTCCAAATCTGAATGAGGAGCAGTGCATTAGAAAACCAGGGTGAAATATTCCATCACATACAACAACTTACTGTAGACAAGTGGTAGAGGAGGAAAATATATCACATTTCAAAGTGGATCCTTGTTGAAAAGTTGGTTAACTTTCCTCTCCTTTCTCCCTTGAACCAAGATGCTGTTATAAACTGAGATTAATGAATAGAGTCATCAATCTGGTAGCTGCTTTTTTTTCCCCTCTCTCTTTCCCAGCTAATAGATATTAAATTTTGTATTACCATTCAAAGCTGTTTTCTGCCATGAGGCTGGAGGGCTTCCCACCATACTGAGGTCAATTGGTTTAAAATGTGCTGAAGGTAAGAAACATAAAATATTTTCCCTCACCTTTGTGGGGTTTTCAAACTATTTTACCTCCTTAGAGTAAAGAGTAGAAAGTCTGTAAAGAAATGAATTATTAATGTTTGATTTTTCTCAGCAACAGAATCTTTTTATCCAAGCAGTAGCATTTCTTCCATGCTTTTGGATGTTTTCTTCCTTATATCAAATTCTGACCCTTTGGTAAGGTGTCTTCTTTTGACTCACAGATTTGCTGACTTTCATAAACACACTGCCTTTACTTTCACTCAGTACAAAAGTTCAGTTTGGGGAGCTTGGTGGTCAGGTTATAATCAGAACTACATCTAACAGAATGCTGGCAAAATAAAATAAAGCCAAAAATCCAGTATGCAGAAAAATGTGTCTTCCAGATGCATATAGATGGAGCTGTATTTTTAAAAAGGTTCTGCCTGCCCCCATTTGCACAAATCTCCATGTGTCAAAGAACAGAGGGATGGCGGAAGAGGTGGTAGCTCATTGCCAGATGTTACATACATTTTCTGCTTGTTCCAGAAAAGTTATAGCAGAATTGTAGGATACTCCTTTTGACCTGGCTTGTTAGCTGATGTTAAAATTCTGTGTAAAAAAGCTGATGGTTTCCTAATGAGTCATTAGGGCATGTGAGACTAGTTACAGTACCCTGGAATGAAGGAGAAGACAAGGGCTTACCAGAAATACCTTTCACATTGTCCAGAATGGGAAGAAACTTAGACTCTGATTTTTTTAAAATAATATTAGTTTCTTTGCATAATCTATATCTCCTCCAAGGCATGAATCCCGACCTTATTCAGGCTATATAAGCTGTAGTTTAAAGCTGTATGAGAAAAAACCAGACTTCTATGCCATATATATCACCACATCACAGTCGTTTCCTGGAGTTGGTAGTTTACAAACATGTAAACATGGTTTCCACCAAAACTGCCGCATGGGATGGACCAGGATACAATTTAAACATTAACTTTAGAAGCTATCCACTCTAGTCATGACCAATATAGACAGAATCATAGAATCATCTGGGTTGGAAAAGACCTTTATGGTCATTGATCCAACCATTAGCCTAGCACTACCAAGTCCACCACTAAACCGTGTCCCTGCATGCCACATCTACACATCTTTTAAATACTTCCAGGGATGGGTACTCAACCATTTCTTTGGGCAGCCTTTTCCAAAGCTTGACAACCCTTTCAGTGAAGACATTTTTACTTTGCACATCAAGTATCAGACCATAGAGAAAGTGTCTTGCCTAATGATCCTTGAAAAATTTTGGAAGGAGAGAGTTTGAACCCAGGCTTCTCTAAATTAGAATCTGAAGCAATCTTCTTGACATTTCTCTCCTTACCTGGTTAAGATTAGAGAAGTCAGCTGAGACTTAATGCAAGAAAAACTGCAAAGCTGGTGGATCAGTTCTGGTCCAGAGATACAGGCCAGTCCTTTCCAATCCCAGCGAAAGCAGAAAGTGTGGTGGGTATCATTATAGAAAACAGAGCCTAAATATCCTTCCCAACAGATGTAGTGAGTATTTTAGACTGTCTGGTTCAGAATATATTCATTGGTGAAAAATGACACAGCAGAGGATAAGATTCAACTTCAGTGTTGCTGAATTCTTATGAAAGGGCACTGGAGATTATAGGGGAACATCATGTTGTCACTGCTACATGACTTAAACCAGGCTAGAGAAGCACTGTTTTCCACACAGATATCACCACAAAAAGAATTCTCTCCTTGAAAAAAGTGATCTTTCTTGCTTCCCTCATGGAGGTGAGTGCTTTCTTGACTATATCCCTGCTTTTCAAAAAGCGTTAATGTTTATGTCAATGTGTATCTCTACCTCTGAAGCCCAAACCAGGTATTTTCCCTCAACAAAATGAAGGAGCATGCAGACATCCATATTTACCAGATATATGTCATGTCAAACCCGGTATTTGCATCTACTATTGCTGTTTGGCTTATCTCTGTTTGTTTCCAAGACCATGTTAGGTGTTTAAACCCATGTAACCAAAATTTTTGTTTGTTGTATACCCCTTCACATTCACACAAAATGGCATAATTTATGTCAATTAAATATTTAAATAGTTTTCATGCAAATTCGTGTAAATGAGCTTATTAGAACATGCTTTATTTTACGTATGGTATTATCTGAATGTATCTAACCTAAAAACAAAGCCCAAGAGAAAATTCCTGGAAATCTCAACCTCAGGGTGCTCATGTTTTCCACAATCCTGACAAACACTGGAGTGTTGATTTGAGAGGGCTGACCTGCAGAACAGATCAGTAATGCCTTAGTAATCACTATATTTAGTGGAAGTACCACTTTTGTCTTTCTTTGCTTCAGTCTCTCAGTAAATGTCACTGATCAATTTCCTCCTATCCAGGTGTTTTTATCCCAATTTAATATGTGAGGTAATGTTTTTACGTCCCAACATTTTAAGATGTATTAATTTCATGTTTATGTTTCACACACATCTGGATGAGAGTGTTATAGCTGAAACTCATTACTGCATGCTTTACTCTTCAGCAAAGAGAAAATAAGGAAGAGCAGGAATACAGACCTAGTAACTTTGTCTAACTGCATGATAAATCTTGCCGGATACTCACTTTCTGTTCTGATTCTGAGTGCTTCAGTGAATATTGCTACATAGCTCACACATAAACTACTTTAAAGGCTATTACACCATTTTTTAAATACTACTTTTCAAAATACTTTTAAAAATACTACTACTATTCAATAGACCAAATCCTCCTACAGTGAAGAGAGAGAGAGGAACTCGTAAAGTACAAATGTTATTCTACTGTAAAATATTTTACACCTTCTTTTGTTAACACTGTCAACTTTTCAGAATTTGCTCCTCCACTTATTCTCAGCCTGGGTGCTTGCTTCGTTCTGCTTTTCCTTATGTATTAGGGTACAGCTAAGGACAGCGATATGACATACTGTAGATAACATCCTAACATATTAAATAAGGATGTTCAAACATAGTGACAGATCCTGTTGTATGATGATACATCAAGGCAACTCAAAGATAAGAATTTTAATATATTCTATTATAAAATCACTTAAGCTAAGTGATAGCTGTGGGAGAATGGAATAGCTTGCCACTCCTGGAAAGGGTTAAGAGACCTAGCAAAGGGGAAAAAAAATACCTGGGTGCTATAGGGAGACAGAAGGAGTAATCAAAATTAACCGGTTAAAAAAAAAATCCTTGGTCTCTCTGAGTAATTCTGAGAGATGACACAGGGTATATAATTTTCACCTTAGATGGAGGATGAGACTTCCCCAACATATGTGGCCTGCCAATGCGATCTTTCTAAACTGTCCCTAGCAACAACTTTCCTACAGTTGCTTGGAGTACAGGCTATGAACACCTAGCATTAGATCATAGAATCACAGATTAGTTTGGGTTGGAATGGAGCTTCAAAGGTCATCTAGTCCAACCCCCTGCAATGAGCTGGGACATCTTCAACTAGATCTTATCAAAATGAGCCCTGTCAAACCTGGCCTTGGACACTTCCAGGTAGTAGATCTCTGGGAAATCTGTTTCAGTGTCTCACTACCTTCACAGTAAAGATCTTCTTTATGTCTAGTCTAAATCTACCCTCTTTTAGTTCAAAACTATAACCCCTCATTCTATCTCTACAGGCCCTACTAAAAAGTCTGTCCCCATCTTTCTTATAAGCCTTGTCTAAGTATTGAAAGGCCCCAGTAAAGTCTCCCCTGAGCCTTCAACAGGCTGAACAACCCCAACTCTCTCAGCCTTTCCTCACAGGAGAAGTGCTCCAGCCCTCTGATCGTTTTTGTGGCCCTCTTGCTCTAGCAGGTCCATGTCTTTCCTGTACTAAGAACTCCAGAGATGGGTGCAGTATTCTAGGTAGGCTCCCTCTACTCCCCCAGAGTGGAGTAGAGGAGGAGAATCAGAATCACTTTTCTCAAGCTGCTGGCCACAACAGATACTCTGGTGTTGTTAGCCTGCCCCATTTTCCTTAAACCTCTGAATCCCATCTATACCACATGATGAAGGAGCAGACCTATCTTAGGATAATGGAAAATGGAAGGGAGTGCCAGGAGAGCTTGGTCCATTGACCTGCAGCCTGCTCTTTGACTGGATCTCATGAGAGTATTAGGAAATGGTAATGAATTGCAAACGGGAGGCTGGATAAATCACCCTGGTGGTCTTAACTGTTGTTTACCCTCCCTCACCTCCCACCCCAGGGTCCCTCAGATATGATGAATGAGCTGGGGGGGGAAAAATCCACAAGGGATTTATTGCATTCATCCAGACTGATGAATGTATCCATAGAGAAAGATGTGCTCTTTTGCTGTTGAAATAAGGGGGCAGTGCCATGCCCAGCAAGGGTAGCTAGGCATCACTGATCTCAACAGAGACTATGTTGTAGGATTCATACCCATACAAAAGCTGGACTTGGCTGCAAGGCCAAGTAGGTACATCTCATTTCTAATTTTCATAAGATAATCATCAAGAACAATATTAACTGTATTAAAAAGCTTTCTTTCTTTGGCTGTAAAATATTTTTCTATGTTAAATTAAATTTTATCCACAAAGAAAATGTCCAGCATAAAATTGGTTTCAGGAGTAAGAAAATGTCTTTAAGAATTAATTGTTAAAGTACAGTTGAAGACTTTAAGCATGTGAAGAACATGATCTTTGATATTAGGAAAGGGTCCATTTACCTTTCTTTTTGTAACAAAGACAACATCCCTTGAAAACCAAGGCCTCACTTAAACCAGATCCCTGGAAATAATGGTAGAATTATGACTTTGAAATGCGAGTATGAGCTGGCATGGCCACAAAACACCTACTACAGTTAATTCCATAAATTCTATTGGGAAACATCTAGTTTCTACATCTGTCTCATGAGAAGGGTGTTGAAACTTCTGGAGAAACCTTGACATGTTTTTGCTTGGACAGATCCTCTGAAAGCAACACCTGTGCCACCCTCTCCACACACAGACAGTGGTTTGGGACCTGCTGTTTTGTTAAGCTGAATTCAGGACACCTTTGTATCTGACTTCCTGTACAACAGAACCCCATGATGTCACCCCCTGGCCTTTGCACAGAACTTCATGGAGTGGGTCTACAAGATATGCCTATGGACTCCCACTACTGGTGTTACCAAAAGTATTTAACAGTACACTCATTCTCCAGTGAGTGCATACACATACACAGTACACTCCTCATGACACTTATTGCAGCATCCATTTTCTGAAGTCAGTTTGAACAGTCAGACAGCTTAGGTAACTTTTCAAAAGCTATCTGAGACTCCTAGAATTAAAAGACACTTTGGTTAACATATTTTAATGATGGGAAGTATTTGCTTCCATGATTTTTTAATAGGAAAATAGTATTATATTTGAATGATGGAATCTGTTTATAAAGGAAGAGCCATTTTCATCATTGGAGAAATATAACTTAACTCAGAGATATTACATCAATGTTAAATTTGGCTCTAACTACTAAAAGCACCACGCTAACTGTATTTATATTTGGCTTTCATGTATACTTAAGTCTGGCAAGTGTATCTTGTGGACACCTGTTTGATGCAAAGATTTGTGGAGAATGCCAACATTTGGTCTTGATATTTAAAAACAATTTGTTAATTGTCAAGAAGAGTAAACTGTTAACATCTTTATTTACTGATGAGACAACACGTCAGTGCTGGAACCTATTCAAAATGGACAGCTATTTATTAGTCCCTGAAGCACTGAAGTGTTTGAACTGCAGGTTTTGGGTTTTGTTTTGTTTTTTTTTTTTTTCCTAAGTTTTGATTTTGATTATAAACAATCCTTAAGTAGTTTATTCATTTTACCAAGGAGCTGGACAGTTCTCTTTTTATTAAATGTCATACATAGCTCATGTCAGATGGTGATTTTGGACCCCAAGAAATGCTAGATAAACTCTTTCTGATTCACCCTTCCCTTCTGTTCACTTTCTTTTCTTTTCTTCCAGGTCATGTCTTACTGCATCTAAAAGTTATGGCTTTCCAAGTTGCAGACTTTCTGCTTCTGGTCATGTGTATGCATGTACTGAGGTGTTGGAATTATTTACAAAGCTAAAATTATAAAATCAGCCCCATGTGCCAGGTGGTACTGTGGCAGCAGGCAGAGAGAGAATTATCAGAAAATGGTGTGGTGAAGATGGACTAAACAAAGGGAAGAGCAGTCAGCCACAGCTGTACAAGCAACCTAGTGGAAGGCATTTCCCAAGTAAATCAGTCTTTCAGCCCATGTGTGAGTGCAGCTTGGAACCAATTCCCTTGAGTACTTGATAACAAGCTGCCTGGAGGTCAATGTGGTCTTGGTGAGCTTTTCGACAAGTAGCTCCATCCTGCTGTAGCTACATGGCTATCCGTTTTCAAATTCAGGAGTTTTAATGTAGATCAATCTGTATATCCAAGCTACAACCACACCATTGAAAGCAGAGTTGTCAGTCAGTTGCTGTGGTCCTGTTTCACAGAAAGG
>NW_009924006.1:130337-132837 GCF_000696875.1 Nestor notabilis | reverse complement strand
ACTTAAAACCAGTTCATTTTTCTCTGAACATTGACATTTTGGAAAAAAATATCTAAAAAATCTATCCTATGGAAAATCTTAAGTTGTATCTACAAGACTTGTTGTTATCAGTTTGGGGTGAACTTTTCAAAGCTTGAAATCAGTCTCAGGGGTTGTCAGTAAAAGCAGGACAGTAGTGGTTATTGTCCCAGTGATGTGGGTAGTGCTGTGGAGGGGTCCTGGGCAGAGAGGTAAAACAAGAGGGGAAGAGAAAACCTGGTAACGTGGCAATAACAATCCATGAGGCAGTAGCAGAAACTGAAGGTGGGAAGAAATACTGCAGACATTTTGAGTGTGGGCAGCTTGAATGTGGGAAGAATGAGCCAAATATTAGTTAGCTAGTGTTCAACTGCAGAAGGATTTAGCAGGCAAATCTGTGAGAAGACAGAAGAATTTGAACACCAGCTAAGAAAATAGTTTGCATCCCAGTTTTATTTAGACAGCTGTACTATAAGACACACAATAGTTTAAAAATTAACTGTACTGCAGTGTGTATGTGTGGGTGGGTATAAATGGCAATAAAACACAGGAGTGTGCCTTTCATACCTGTGTCTCTCATATCTGATGCAGATGTATAACTGATATTTTCATTCTGCAAATGTCTATGTGTAGGAAGAAAATGTAGCTGGTTAAGAGGCCATAAGCAGTTTTAAAATGCTTTCTTGCAGATCTGCATGAACTTTGTGTTTTTGAATGCTGAGTAAGAAGGTATTCCTTCTACAAATGTGATTGAGGTAGTCATTAAGCTTAAAGTTCAGAGTTTAAATACAGGACTTCTGTATAATGTTTTCTGAAAAATGGACTCTCTCCTGCAAAGTGTTGGTTTGAAATACAGTAAAGATAATGACCCATACATATACATCTTGGATAAGTGACTGGGGTTTATAGGCTGTGGATATGAGATCCTTCCTGTCAAATACTGCTAAAGATATCGTAATTTCAATTTACTTGTTAAAAGACAAAAAACAGTAGTTGTTTTACAACGTCTTCAAGTGACGATTCTGTGTCTTTTGCTGGTGTTTTGTGTATATCATAGATACAAATGGCTGGAACAGAGTTCCAGGCTGGAGTAAGTGTAAAGAGAGTTATCCAAGCCATTCCTGTTTCCAGTGTTGGGTAGCAGAAGTAGCTTTTGTCTCTGGTGCAGATTCCCATGTGAGCCTGACCACCTGAAGATGGCTGGGTTATCACTCGCACCCCATACTTCAGTCTAGAAAAACAGCAGCTCTTGCACTTGCTCTGCTGATCTCCATGGGAGCTAGGACATGTGGCTCACACAGGCAACTGGGAAGCTGGGCTGGCACAGAGCACAGCACTGGGAGTACAGTGGGGGTGAGGTTGCAAGTGTGTGACAAGATGGGGTTCCAAAAAGGGCAGGATAAAAAGGAAGGTGAGGATAGGGGACATTACAGTTGGAGGTCTGCTACAGGCTGCCCGACCAGGAAGACTGAGTGGATGAGGCCTTCTATAGACAGGTAGGAGTGGCCACACATTCGCAAGCCCTGATCCTCCTGGGGGACTTCAACCACCCTGACATATGTTGGAGGGACAACATAGCAGGGCAAAAGGAATCCAGGAGGTTTCTCAAATGTGTTGATGATAACTTCCTTCTCCAGGCAATAGAGGAACCTATAATGAGGGGGACCTTGTCCTCCCCAACAGGGAGGGGTTGGTGGGGAATGCAAAGCTGGAGGGTAGCCTTGGCTGCAGTGGCCATGAAATGGTGGAGTTTGAGATCCTTAGGTCAGCGAGGAGGGCAATGCAGCAAGCTCACTGCCCTGGATTTCAGGAGAGAGCACTTTGACCTCTTGAGAGATCTGCTTGGTGGAGTACCATGGGATAAAGCCCTGAAGGTAAGAGGGTCCCAAGAAAGCTGAATAATATTCAGTGATCACCTCCTCAAGGCTCAGGAGCGATGCATCCTGGCAAAGAGGAAGTCAGGCAAGAACACGAGGAGGCCTGCATGGATAAACAAGGAGCTCCTGGACAAACTCCAGCATAAAAAGGAGGCCTAGAGAGGGTGAAAGGGAGGATGCATGGGAAGAATATAGAGAAATAGTCAGAACAGCCAGGAATCAGGTTGGGAAAGCTAAAGCCCTAACAGAACTCAATCTGGCCAAGGATATTAAGGGCAACAAGAAAAACTTCTATAGGTACATTAGGTGAAAGGAAGGCTAGGGAAAATGTGGGCCCCCTCAGGAAGGAAATGGAAGACCTGGTCATCTGAGACATGGAGAAGGCTGAGGTACTGAATGACAAGAGCTTTAGCCACATTGCCCAAGTTACGGAAGACAGAGGCATGGACTGGGGGAATGAGGAACCACCTGCTGTAGGAGAAGATCAGGTTCAAGGATATCTAAAGAACCTGAAGGTGCACAAGTCCATGGCACCTGATGAGATACATCTGCAGGTCTCAAGGGAGCTGATGGATGTAGTTCCCAAGACATTACTGATCATATTC
>NW_009924006.1:107093-130286 GCF_000696875.1 Nestor notabilis | reverse complement strand
CCTGCTGACTGGAGAAAGGAAATGTAACCCCCATTTTTAAAAAGAGAAACAAGGAAGATCTGGGGAACAGACTGGCCAGTCTCACCTCAGTGCTCAGCATGATCATGGAGCAGATTCTCCTGGCAACCGTGTTAAGGCACATGAGGGTGATTGGTGACAGCCAGGGTAAATTGTGCCTGACAAATCTGGTGGTGACTGACATCATCTAACTGGACTTGTGTAAAGCATTTGACACTGTCCTGCATGACAATATTGTCTCTAAACTGGAGAGACGTGGATTTGACAGGCCTTCACTTCGTGAATATGGAATTGGCTGGATGGTTGCACTCTAAGAGTTGTGATCAATGGCTCAGTATCCAAGTGGAGACCAGTGTTCCTCAGGGGTCAGTGTCGGGACCGATCCTGTTCATCTTTGTCAGTGACATGGACAGTGGGATTGATGCGCCCTCAGCAAGTTTGCTGACGACACCAAGCTGTGTGGTTCGGTTGATACGCTGGAGGGAAGGGATGCCATCCAGAGGGACCTGGACACGCTTGTGAGGTGGCCAATGCCAACCTCATGAAGTTCAACAGGGCTAAGTGCAAGGTCCTGCACCTGGGTTAGGGCAATTCTAGATATAAATATAGACTGGGTGGAGAATGGATGGAGAACAGCCCTGAGGGGAAGGGGTGTTGTTGACAAGAAGCTAAACATGACCTAGCAGTGTGCACATGCAGTCCAGAAAGCCAGCTGTGTCCTGAGCTGCATCAAAAGAAATGTGAGCAGCAGGCTGAGGAAGGTGATTCTCTCCCTCTGCTCTCAAGAGACCCCACCTGCAGTACTGTGTTCAGCTGTTGGGCCTCCAACACAAGAGGGATGTGGACCTGCTTTGAGGCAGTCCAGGGGAGGGATTTTCAGAAGGTACTGTAAGGGTGACTTCAAGACCTTTTGAAAAGCATAGCATTTCACAGAACAAGTCTTTACAGTAGGCAATCATGCAGTACTTGGGCTCTCAAGGAACTGATTAAGGGCATGGCTGCAAGTTTAAATTCTTTGATGAAAGCTAATGCCTGCTGGTGGGTTGATAAGATATGCAGCTTAAAAAAAAAATCCTAGTGAAGATGAGATGCCATTATGTCGATTATTGTGGCCTTGATGTTTTCAGACTGCAGCCAGGAAATTAGTAACTTAAACAGTGTTATGAGAGTCATCTACAACAAATACTGGTTGTAACTAGCTATGAGGTAGATGGTATACTTACAGGGTCAAAACTCCCTAAAACTAGTAACACTGGCTTTTGTGGTATTTGAGGCTAGTGCTTTAAGACAGAAGACATCAATTTTAAGGATATTTTTTCTAAATTAGGTCTTATTTCGCACCCTGGTAAGAAATTGCCTTCTCCTATTTTAGTTACTGTCGGGGGAAATGAAAGAGAAATGAGCTTTTTTGTTTTGTTTAATCAAGATATTTTCCTAAATAAATGATTCAACCATATCCAAAGTGTTTCTATGTATGTTCTGAACAACACTTAAAAGATGGTAATTGCATTGTACCCCTTTAACTAAGGTACTGCCTGCTACCTTGTTAGAGATTTTCTCTAAAATCAGCCCAATAATGTAACTCCCTGCCATAGGTCATTCACTTTCCAGAGACCTTAGCCAAGGAGACTAAGTCATGGTCATTTAGGTAGGGGACCAACTCAGGACTCCAACCTCTTTTTCTAAGCAGGGTCAACACTGAATTCAGACTGGTTGCTGAACTGGCTTTGCGCAGCTGGGCAAGGTTGAAAAATCAAAGCAATAGGGCCCGTAGAAGACAGGAAGCCATTAGTACTGGTAATTAAGGACAAAAATATTTTACATTTTAGTGACTTGGCATGTTTAAGCTTAGCACAGGCTTGTTCCTTTATCTCATGATGCTGTGCTAAAATCATCTCGGCAAAGCAGGTGGCTAAGAAGGGTGTCAGCAAAGAAGCAGCTGCAGTCTCATCATTTAGTCCCAGAAGTGCCTTCAACTTCCTTATTAAAGGGGCATATAGGGCAGTGATATTACTGTAGAAGGACTCACTGCCTTGTTTGTTAGGGCCACAGCTTGCCTTTGGAGCTGGTACTGAAACCACCCCCTCCCCAACGTTCAAATGCACCAGCTTTTCTCTTTCTATGGCACAGTGTTTCATGTACTGCCCCATTAAAGCAGTTTCCTTTGTTAGAGAGTTCTCATTCCTCTTTAATTATGTCCTCCAGAGTGGCATTCAAGGATAGGTTATTTTCCTTCTTTGTAGAGGATGTGGAATAATTTTCCCAAGGCAGTTTAAACTTCCCCTTTCCTTTAGTAATCCTAGTGTTTTAAATTACTCCTTTAATCACCGTCTCAAAGTAATCACCATGCAATAACCTGTCCTGTGATTCTGACTCAGGAATCAGAAAGTTCCCCTTTTCTGTGGCTGAGGAGGTGACAGAAAAATGACCATTTTGTGGTTTGTTTTTAAACCGTTTTATTAATTTTGCCTTTTATTATTTTTTTAACTTTCACCTACTTTTTAAGGGGATCTGAGTTGGAGGAGGGATAATGTTTCCTGGATGCTTCAAATTTCCCTTCTTGTTTTAGGATTTTTGATTAACTCCTCAGTTTTAATGATTATCATCCTCTGCAGAATTCACTTCCATTAAAAACCATCTTTTCCAGATCTGATTAAACTCTCTTTCTTTAGCTCTTGTTGAGCCCTTTGTGATATGTGGAATCCAGCAGGGCTACAATTAACCAGCTCTGCTCCTCAGAGAGTTGCTTGAAGCCACCTTTTAAAAAACCTATAGAAAAGAATTAAATGTGTGGTCTCCATTTCTGTGAAATAGCAATGCTTACGATAATAGACTACTACACTTGTCTAAGAATACATGGGGCAGCCTTTTTTTTTCCTACAGAACCAGTTCAGCATATTCTTTCCTGTGTGGGCTTCACTTTCATTCTTTTCTACTAACTTTGCTTTCATGGATCCCAAACAAAGAGAAATAGTTGATAACCATTTTCAACATTTGTTCCTGGACTATAGTTTTTATGTTGCCAACTTACAAGCTTTGGCATGCAGGAATCTCAGTACAATTTGTTCAGAATTTTTTAAATACCTTGGGATTTCTACCCCCTTCTTCTGCAGTTTGCATTCACAGTTCTTTATTTTAATTTAGTTAATTTTTAGCTATATCCATAGGATGACAGCTTTGCATGGAATGTAGGTGGTGCTGACATGGATGGTGAACATCTGTGTGAATGAGACATGAAGACAGAAAGTACAACCTGCTTTTGCAGATGACAAGAAATCATTCCCATTATATTTTCAATCTGTCTTGAGGAAGTTGCCTTGTTTTTTACCTATTTTTAAGGCAGTGATTTTTCACAACTAGCTAGTACATTATGAACTCAATTTTTCTCTCTCTTTTTTTTTAAGCCTTTGGAATGTGTGACCACCGAGGGCAAGATGCCTTCCTTATCTGAGAGGACTTTTGGGAATTCCTTCTTCTTGTAGAAAATCCAGACTTCTCTCATCTGGTTTTGCAGATGTCAACGAATTTGCCAGTGAACCTTGTTAACCATAGAATTATTTTCAAAGTGCAGATGGACCTGATTTTGTTGTTTCTTATCTGAGTCATATTCTTCAAAGCAAGAAGGCTAGGTGTTTTCAAACTATGTAGTGGAGGAAATGGTGTGACCAATGTAAGCATGATCAGATGTGCACAGACCTTGCTTCTAAGGCAAGGACTTTAGAAGGTCCTGACAAAGTGGAAGATATCTTGCATTTCGGACAGTGACTGGCACGATAGTATTTTTGGAGTACGAAACTATAATAAATCATATAGAGAACATTTCAGGAAAAAGATATTGTGTGCAAGCTAACGGTGCCTTCTATGGAAGAATGTTCTCTCTCAAGGAACTCACCTTGCCTGCTAATGTAAACAACACATTACACAAAATATATCCATCTAAAAAGGACTGTGCCACACATGGGAATGTATGGCAGAATAGCTGGCACTAACATGGGGCTAATGTTTCTGTCCTTTCTGTTCTTTTGGTTTCACCCCCAAAATAAAAAGGTATTCTAAATCATGATGGAGGCTAACCTGCCTCCATCTTAAGTCTGCCCTCTCTTTAGTCTGAAAGGACTAGTTCTAGGTTAAAAATTGAATGGTAATTTGAATATTGGTAATTAGCATTGGTAAAGTGAGTTCTGACTCGGAGAAGCTATTTCCATCCATCTGTTCTTGTTCTCCCAGTTTACTCAGACAAAACTGACTAAATCACATTATAAGAAATGCCAGCAGTCTAAACCTTTTGAATTTGGTGGTAGAGAAATCTGAGAATGTTGCTAGCTGAGCATCTGACTCCATGTGCACATGCACAGAAACCAGCAGTACTGGAGACCAAGAGACAGTCATTCATGTCCAAGTTTTAGAAAAAGAAATAGAATTCATACCATAGTAACCAAACCCCACCCACCCTTTAAAGAATGGGCAAGGAAAAAAAATGAGCAAAGGAAGATGTAAGATTATACTGTCCACTGAAGTCCTTTCTCTGCATGAAAAATTTCTGTGCAATGATTTTTTTATATTATACTATATGCTTCAGCCTTCCAGATACTCAAAGATAGTATCCTACTCTGTTTCTCTCACATATGTAACAAAAAACTGGAAGAATTAATCTATTCCAGAAGCGAAATTTGGTGGTAATAGCTTCAAGCTTTGAAATGAGAAACTTTTAGAAGAAGCAGATGGCTAATAATGAAGAAAAAAAAAAAAATGATATATGGTCACACGATGACATTTACTTTTTCAAAAAAGAATTTATTTTGCTACCATTATATATGTTTTCTACAAAATACAATCTTGTGGCCGCTGTCACTTTGAGCCAACATGGGCTGACACCACCACAGTCCTGTGTTTTTCCTCCCATATCCTCATCTCTGTCCAGTCGTATCTGCATCTACATTTCTGTGTCTTAAGTGGTGAACTGGATCTCAGAAATGGAGAAGAGATAAAATCCAGAGGAAAATACTAATGGAAAAGAGGCATTTCTAATGAGGTTTCAAACAAGAGTTCACCCCCACTCCCTGGTCCAGTTCAGATAACCCCCTTGAATGGCAGTGACAAACACAATGTAGGGTCAGAGGGTTGATGGGGCAGGTGAGACACAGAACAGCTTCTGGAGGTACTGTGGGAAGAAGACTCTGAAGCAATGACATAATTAACATGCTCAGAGCTCTGAGCTAAGTTCAGTTTCTTGGCAGTGTATGAGGGGGTTTTGTTTGCCTGTCCTGTCATGGGTTTGAGGGTCGATTTTTTACTTTTTTTGTTTGGTTGGTTTTGGGGTTTTTTTTGTTTGTTTGTTTTTGTTGTTGTTGTTGTTGTTCTGTTTTGGTTTGTTTCCCCCTGTGTGTTGTTTTGTTGATTGTTTTTGTTCCCCCCCCCCCCCCATCATTTTTTGGTAAATAACTGCCTTAAGAATTTTGGAAAGATCCATCACTGGTTTGGTCTCATGTGGGGGACTTCAAACGTAAAGTCCATTCACCCCTCAGCCATAAATTTGGTAGCTCTGAAGTAACCCCCAGCTTATGCATGCATGTCAAAAGCAAATAACTAAGCAAAAATGAAGTAACAGGGGTCAAGATATATAAGAAGTTCAGCAGACGTATTATAACAGTGACTCAGGAGGACAGCATATTAGTAAATTAGGCTTTTGCCAGATGTAAGAACTGATCCTTTTTCAATTGGGTATCATCTGAAAGGTCAAGAAGTAATGAAGCATGGGCGTACAGATCCCCTATTGCCATGTGTTGCTACAAACTCTTATCTCATAATGCACTGGCAGTTACAAGATACCAAACATAATAAACCAACATCCTGTGGGTGTCCGAGGTGCAGATCAATGGCCTAAAGAGTATTCTGCAAGAAATGACAATGGATGGAACAATAAAGAAGGGGAATTTTATACTGAATTCCCTAATTTTACTGTTTCAGTGTATTTTCAATTTTCTGATATTTCACATTCCAGTGCTCTCCTGTGATGCAACTGAGTGCTGTTTACTCTTGAATAATTATGAAAAGATCAGAAGCCAAATCCTTTTCTGATTTACACCAGCACATATTAAGCTACCTCTGTTGATTTTTAGCTAATTTGGAGTCACTCCAAGTGCATACTGGTGTAACTGACAGTAGAATTTGGCCCTATATATCTACAAGAAATAATTTCCTAGATGGATACGAGTCCTGGTACTAAGGTAAATGTGACAGAAAATCTGTGATTAGGTTGGATTGACTTCCACACTAGAAACCTTTTTTGTAAATACTATATATAAATACCAGAAAAATGCTGTTTGTTTTATATATCTGTGGATAAACACAATTTTATTAGAGCTACCAATATGTAATAAGGAAAGTAACCATTTTAAGTAACAGATGTCCTATAGCAGCCCCCACAAAACAGAGGAAGGAATAAATCTTAAAAATATTGATGAAAAAGGAGTTCCACATTGCCACTAAAAGTAGACCTTGTTTTCTTTTGTTTAGCACTTTCAGTGTCTAGACCTTGGTTGTTAAAATTGTATCCCCTCTAATAATAAGAAAAATTCAGTAAGGATCATCCTTGTCACTTGGATATAATACACTTGTTTAAATGGGCACACCACTTCCTGAATGGGAGGGCAGATACTGAATGACCTTTCCTAAGTTTTTTTCAATGCTTAATTTATGTGACTTGTATGTAGGTGTTTATATTGTACAGTCCATTGTTGTAGCTTAATTTTAAGATAAAACCTGTAAGTTCTCCTTACGTCTTCTTAACTCATCAGTGAATCAGTAAATCATTGCAACTACTTTTTCTTCTGAACTTCAGCTTTCCTTAAAACAAAGGATGGAAACTGGTTAAATCAGTTAAACTTTGACACATTAATACAATTCAAAATAGTATTTTCCCTTCCTCATCACTACATATTGCATATTAATGAGGGTTTTTCAAGGGTCTTTTTATGCTAAGATAATACTTCATATCTACCATGACCAACTGCTCTGCTCCTGTAAGGTTTTTTGTAAGTAAGTAATGTCTCTTCTCCTACAGTCCTTGGTCTGTTTTGAAGATTTTCCCTCAGGACCAATACTCTTCCTCACTTTAACTTTAGTGAAACATAAAACAAATCCCAGCTAAACCCCTAGTGTGGAGTGTTTGCTGCAAGAAGATGCAGGAAATTTAATCTTCATGGTCTGGATATTTGTGTAATTAAGACATGATCAATGAAGTACCTCACTGCTGAAAGCCAGAGCATCAGTCTAAAGATCTTTCTACAACATTTGTTGTCTGCCTGTTAGCTTTTTAACTATGTAGAATGGCCTGTCAACTGTTTACACCTCTACCAACAGTTCACACCAGAGCCCCACTGAAGTCACCAGTGGAAGTAAGGTGCTCCATATACAGCTTACTGCAATAAAGTATTAGTCAAAAGTTCTCATCTTACCGCCATTGACTTTTTACTTTCTACTGTGTTTTTGAGCTTTGAGTATTTATTCCACATGAGTTTTATCCCAGTCAGTTGTTTTATCCCCAACATATTCTCACTCCCCAGCAACACAATCTTAAACCCCGCAAATAACAGTATGAATCAAATGTTATATACTAGAAAATACAAATCATAACATTTGAGACAACATCCCTGCCTACATCTGTAATTCATTCTGATTTATTGAGAAGAAAACAGAGCAAAAAGTTACTGTGTTTTGCTTTGGCTCTTTTAGTTTTTGAAATCCGTTGTTAGTAACTGAGCTGCAGTCTGTTTATGATCAGAACTCCATGATGATTTACCTCTATTGTCAAGCACCAGTGAAAGCCACTCACTAATCCACACAGTTGCCTTGAAAACCAAGGGTTGTTTCAAAATTAACCTTGACTTCAGCACAGGGTGTCTTAAACTGTGTTCAGTTTCTTTGCATATGTTTTAATTCAGACATTCTAGTGTACAAATGAACTAGATGTCTGAATGACTTGGAACCCACTGAATGCACTTTGACATTATGCAAGATCTTGTTAACTTTATCTACGTTTCATTGCCTTTTCTGCAGAAAAGGAGAAGGGGAAATTGGATCAAGGTCTTAGTTTACTACTGTTAGTCAACAGTAAGAAAAAAAATCAAAGCCACATTAATAAACTAAATGTTACCTCCCACTGATCGCTGGCTACCAGGCAGATAGAGTTTGTTCTGATGGACTCCTAAGAGGGTCTTCAATAAAGTAAAATATTGAGCTTGACGTTTCTCTTGCTTGCTGCCAGGAAGGTCTAAATTGAGTCCCAGTTGTTTTTCCAGATTAATCCGTTTGAGAGTATAGAATCTGGCAAGAGTATTTTACAACTTTTTAAAAATATGTTTAAGCTTAATATAGTTTGGGGTCTTTCATGTATCTGTGCTTAATTATGAAACACTCTCATCAAGTACAAGGTATTAGCATGAATGCCTAAGGAGACTTGGTAGAAATAAGGCAAGTATAGCAGCAAAAAGCAAAGCTCAGCTTGGATGAGGGACAGAGCCAAAGCATCTGCAATATTTTTCTGAAATATCGCCATGTTTTTAAAGTGATGACTGATCCTGCAGTACTTCTGTTCCTGGGGGCCTGGTTCTTCCTCTTGTTTACACTGTTTTAGGCTCAGTTGACTTTAGAATTAATTATACTTATGTACATCAAGAGAAGTAGGAGAATTTGGTTTAGTCTTTCCTGTCAACTGGAGAAATGTAATAACTCTGCTGTGGACTTTAAAAGAAATCTGAATCTAGAATGAAGGGTCTAAGATTTTAGAGGTCATCTTCAGTCCCAAGCCCCTTCTTTTGAAGTCTAGTAAAGGAAATGGCAGTTGCACATGTAAAGAAGTGTTCAGCTTTATGAGCAATTAACTTTCAAGCCGTACATGAGTGCATTGGAACTTACAATGGTATAATCTAGAACTGGGTGTTAATTTTTCAACCCAATGATTCTCCCTTACAAAAAAGAAAAAAAACCCCAAACAACACTATTCACTGAAGCTGAAATTACTTTTCACTTAATGGCATTAGTTTTGACTGAGCTTTTGAAGGGAATATTTTTTCATCTAGGTTGGAATTTTGAGAGGAAGTAAAACCCCATCCCAGAAAAGGAAATGTCCTCCTAATTAGATGAACCACAAGTGGGGAGGACCAAGGTGAGAGGAGAGTCTTGGACACTCTCACATGCCAAGTGAAACTGCAAACACCACACAACTGGTTGTTCTGATCTTCATCCTCCTGTACTTCCATGTGGTCATCTTGAATGGGAGGTAGCAAGTTTCTTTTTCCCGTGAGACTTAGATATATTAAAGCTCACTGAAGACTCTTCTGTTTGTGATAGAAGCCTTTGGATCACTTTGTGACTGAAGCCTTTGAATCACTAAAATTTTCCTGCTTGACTTCTGGCCCTCTGAGTATTTTGGGCCATACATCAGAGACCTACCATTATTCCTTATATGCTGCTTTTTGAACTTATATTAGAAAATTGTTCTATCATCTTCTTCAACTCTTTTTGCTTTTTTTCAGAGACTGTCACAATTTTGATCTGTGTATATAGTCTAATATAAATATCCATGAAAATAAGACAACATGTCTTATATATATGTACACGACATGTAAAAATCATCTACTACCTCACATTCTGTCTGTGGATAGACATCGAAGTCTCTAACAAAACATATTAATCACAGCTTATTGCTTGTTCTGACCATAGTAGCATGTAATCCTGCTAAAGGCAACCAGAGGAAATTTGTGAAAGTTACCAAATTTCCTTCTACTGGAAGCATAGCCACTCTCTGACATTGGTATGTTGCCAGTGACATCTGACTACAGATTATAACAAAAAAAAATTTTAACCAAAAACAAAAAAAAAAAAAAAAAAAAAAAAAGAAGAGAGAGACATGTTTTATGTAAGTTAATTTAGTTTTTAGAATTAATTCATTGGCATTGCTGGCAAGCGTAACAACCACAGAGATGGTTTTCCTTCTCTAGCTCGCAGCTGAGTTTAATATAGCACTGTTGTTAGCCTTATAAAAATTACTCCAGTATGGGAACACACTTACTGCATGATAAATCTTACCACGTGGATTCAGATAGAACAAGGTTGAACTGGCATGTAGCACATCTGTGTAGAAATAGTCAAAATCAAAAACGGCTTGAAATCCCTAGATGAATGACTGTACGCATGGCTATACAATAGGTTAAATACCTATGCAAAGCAATGAGAAGCAGAGTACCTTCTTTTGCTTCCTAAACTTGAATGAAATTTCTCAAAATTTTGACATTGAATGAACAAACTTGTCGTTGGAGATAATGTATTTTTTATCAGATTTTGAGTTTAGATCAAGAGTGATTTGAAAATGTGGTAAGATAACCGAAACTGTTAGAAAGACAAAAAACTATCTTGGAAATATTATATTTATTAAACAATGGAATTTCAGTAAGTGCCTACCCAGAGTGAGTACTGGAAAATTAGCTACTGGTTATATTTTGAAAATAAAGTTAGAGTTGAGCTTGCCTCATATAAAAAGAATGAATTGTATAATTTTTGGTTTTTCTATCTCCTCAAGGCATTGAAGATTTCATTTTAATCTGACAGATCTTAATGGCTTTTAGAAAGATGTTTAATGAAGAAAATCTCAAGTCATTGTCCAAGAAAACCAGTCCAAGATATTCTACCATCTGTGGGCAACTTGGATGCACACAAACATTAATCTATCTACTGGTCATGTCCGGGATTTACTGAAGAAAAAGCTCTTTTATTAAAAATGCCACTTTCTGATCCGTAGTGCTCAGGAGGGCTTAAGCCATAATGTGACATCTGTTGGCTGAACCAATTATGTATAAGGCATTTTTGATGCAATGCTTTTGTTAGAAAATGCCAAAATCATTGAAACTATAATTGGAAAAAAATTCACAGGTCCAGATTTTAATTTCCAGAGAGAGAAGGAAGAACAAGAAGAAGACAACTAAGTTTGTTCATTTCAGAAGAGTCAGTAGTTAAAACTTTCATCTGCTGTGAGAAGACAGATTCATATGCCTGCACTGCCGTATTCATCTTCACTGGCCCATGTGAGTCCTTTGATCGGAGGTCTTAGAACAGCCTGCCTAGTGCATAAAACTGATGTTGGAGTAAAAAGATGTGTCTTTATTTTGCATTAGACAGTAAATAAAATGGGCATCCCTGGCAAAATAGAATTCTGTTTGACCTCCCTCTAAGCAGTCTGGCTAAATCCTGGAATAGGTTGACAATGAGTTGTCATGGAGATAACAGTGCAAGAAGAAAGAAAATATATGTTTAATGTGAAAACAGAGAATTGACCTATAGCTTAACAGTTCTACTATTGCACTATGAATACCACAATAAATACAAGCCAGGGAAAACCTGACTTGGATAGAAGATGTCTGAACACACTTTAGGTCAGCAAAGGAAAGTAGAAGTTGGTTGCATTTGAAGGGTACAAATTGATTAGGTACTTCAAAGAAGAAATGGTGAAGATGATGAACTTATTTCTTAAAAGACTTTGACAAACACATACAGAAAATCTACATATCTCTACCCTTAAATAGCTGAATTTTCATGTCTGTACCAAAACTTCTATACAAAAAACATCTTTACTGAAAAAAAAGAGCCTTTTTTATAATCTGGGTATTTACACTTTTAAAACCCCGTTTTCCTAAATGATGAGTTATGCAAATATACCTTCTACAGCCCTTAATCTTTGCTTTCCTCGCTTCAGATTATTCTGATTTTTGAACTACCGATCAACTACATACCCTACCAAAGCCAATTCAATATGAGATGCACAATTCCTATGATAATCATGGTATTTCTAAAAAGATTCTGAAGGTTGTAGCCCAGCTGGCTAGAAAACTAAGGCCCTAGATGCAAGATCTCTATATATTATTACAGCAAGGGAATAACTGAAACATCATCAATAAAAAATTCTCGTATCATATATAAGTTAAATGTTACAAGAACAAGATTTGCATGAAGCATTTCTAGCAATATGTATGAACCCAGGGAGTGGGGGGAGGGAAGGTGTATTTAATGATATTCATTAATTATGAATTCTTATATCTAAGTTTTCTTGCATCCTACATTTTAGACAGCTTCCTACTTTGAGACATTGTTATGAGATAGCTGGATGTCCTTTTTTTGTTATGGTGAATAAACTTGTAGCATCTGTGACGTTCATGTGATTCTTATTCCCATTGGAGGATGAAATTTCCATTGGTGAAATGAGATTCTGGCAAAAAAGGCTATTAATAAATGTAATTTCTTATGCGTAGCAAAGTATTTTGTGTACTTGCAGCACGGGGAATTCTTCAAATGGTTTTCTTTTATGAATAATTGTAAATTTAATGTTGGCATCAATAACTTCTTTAAATGGCTCATTCTATATCTGAGTTACACACTTCTTAGCAGCAGAACTCAGCTTTGATGAATCTTGTGCATAATTTTAGTTTATACCGTGTGAATACAAAAGCAAGGAAGATGCTAGAATTGTTCAAATTACCTGCCTCTTAAATGGTTTGGGGAAAAAAGGAATGCATTACAGTTTGGTCAATGAGACTGCAAAACACAAGGGAATCAACATTGCTTGTTTTATTATTCAATTGCAAAAGAGATTCAGAGAAATAAAAGGGCAGAACACCTACTGAAGAATAAAAGTTTTGTTCAGATCTAGACAAGAAGGATTTAGCTGAAAACAACTTTCTTCTAGAGTCTGAGTTTTCTGTGGACAACCTCAACTGTAACCAAACAGTTACTCGAACCTGCAAAGTTAGTTCCACATGAGGCGTCTCTATATGCTGGTTTGACTTCTCTCCATGTACAATACAGAACAAGGTAAAGGAAGGTACAGCTACAGCTTGAATTGAATCAAAGTCAGTGTTTATACTGACTAAGAAAGTCCTCAGAAAGGAAAATTATTTACATGGTGTCATTCCAACAGTTCAACGTCTGTGGAAAAGTTTTACTGTTGGGCTTTAAATATCCCTCACACCCCATCATGGTAAACAGCATACAATTCAATATCCCAAGCAGGCTTTGGCTGAAATCATTGTCTTGGTTCCCAACAAACACTTCAGGAACAGGATTAACTTCTATTCAAATTGAATAACAATATGAACGATAAATATTCAAATGTGGGATGTTTTGGAAGATGTTAGGTTCAGCAATCAATGCAAACCAGAAACATATTCCTTTACTCAACCAAATAACTAAGAAGAAGAGAGAAAAGAAGATAAAACCCAAGTTTTCCTGGGTTTTACTGAAAGCGAACTGGTCCTCTGCAATCTGATTTAGCACTCCATTTTATCTGTGTATAATGTGATTTCCAACTACAGAGAATTTACATGTAATAATCAAAATATCACGGAATAGTTGAGCTTGGAGAGAACCTTTAGAATTTGTCTAAAAGTCCATGGACATCCCTGTTCAAAAGAGGGTCAGCTACAACAGGTTTCCCAGGTCCATGTCCAGGCAGATTTTAAATGTCTTCAAGAATGGAGAGTCCACAGCTGCTCTGGACAACCTGTTCCAAGGTTCAACTTCTCCCACAGTAAAAAAGCATTTTTCTTAATTTTGACTGTATACTCATGTTGTGCCCACTTTGTGTATCTTTTCTTGTCACTGGGCGCCATTGTGAAGAGACTGGCTCTGTCTTCTTTACGCCTTCTCATCAGGTATTTATGCACATTGATCAGAACACCCATAAGCTTTCACTTGTCCAGGCTGAACAATCCCACATCTTAGCCTCTCCTCATCTGACAGATGCTCCAGTCCCTCAATTATCTTTGCATTTCTTCACTGGGCTCACACCAGAACTCACTTGCTGCTGTTTTACTGGTGAACTCGCAACTGAACCCAGCACTGCAGATGTGCCCTCACCAGTGCTGAACTGAAGGGAAACATCACCTCCTTTGACATGGTGGCAATGCTCTTCAAATCAAAACAGGATTCTGTTATCTTTCTTTGCCTCTATGGCACACTATTGACTTATGTTGAACTTGCAGTCCACCAGGACCCCCAGGTCCTTTTCTGAAAAGCTGTTTTCCAGTTGGTAGACTCCCAGTGTGTACTGGTGTATAGAGTTATTCCTCACTGGGTGCAGGACATAGTATTTCCCTTTGTTGAACTTCATGAATTACTGTTGGCCCATTTGTCTAACTTATCATGATTCCTCTGGATAGCAGCACATCCAACTGCTCCTCACAGTTTTAGATCACCTGTAAATATGTTGACATGTGCCTTCTGCCCCATCGTCCAGACCAGTAATTAAAATCTTAAACGGTGTTGGCATCATTATTGACACTTGTGGTATACCCCTAATGACTGGCTTCCAGATGGATTTTAAACTGCTGATCATAACCCTTTGAACTTGGCAATTCTTCCAGTTTTCAGTTCATCTCACTGTCCATTTATCATAATGCTCATAATTCATCAGCTTTTATCTGAGGAAGTTTTGGGAGAGAGTATTGAAAACCTTGCAAAAGTCAAGATAAACATCTACTGGTCTACCTTTACCCACTGAGTTAATTGTTGTCATAGAAGCCTATCAGGCTGAGTAAGCATCATTTCCCCTTCATGAATTCTTACTGACTACATGTAGTCAATTTTTTGTCACGTGTCTGGAAATAGCTTCAAGGATTAGTTACTTCATCATGTTCCCAGGTATCAGGATGAGACTAACAGGTCCGTAGCTCCCCAGATCCTCTCCTTAGCCCTTCATGAAGACAAGGGGTTTGCTTTCATCCACTCCTCAGAAACCTCTCCCAGTCACTATGATCTTTCAGAGAACCAAGTGTGGCCTTGCCATGACATTTGCCAGCTCACACAGCTCTTACGCACGCATCCTATTAGGCACCATAGAGTTGTGTATGCCTAGATTTTTCAAATACAGCTTAACCAGGTCCCACTTCCCTGAGAGTAAATCATGATTCTTTTACTTTCCCAAGCATCTCAGAGGCCTGGGATTCCTGGAGCCAGGTCTTACTATTAAAGACTGAGGCACTGAGGATTTCAGCCTTTTCCATAAACCTCATCACCAGCCTCCTGATTCCTTCAGCACTGGACTGACATTTTCACTACTTTTCCTTTCACTTTTAACACACCTGTAGAAACCCTTCTTGTTTCTTTTACCAGATTCAGCTACATGTAGGCTTTGGCTTTCCTAATTCCATCCCAGCATACTTTAACAGTCTCTCTATTCCTTCTGATCTTGCTTCCACCTTCCATATGCTTCCTCCTTATGTTTGAGATTTATGAGGAGCTCCCTTTTAACCCATGCAAACCTTCTGACACCTTGGCTTGATTTTCTGAGCTTTGGAATGGGCTGTTCTTGGGCTTGGTAGAAGTGATCCTTTAAAATCAACTAGCTTCCCATGATCTGTTTTCTCTCATGGACCACACCCCATGGGATTCCTCCAAGTAGGTCCATGCAAAGAGCAAAGTCTGCTCTTTTTAAGTCCTGGGCTGTGATCCTGCTTTTTGCCTCATTCCCTCCTGAGCTCTACCATCTCATAGTCACTACAGTGAAGGCAGCCCCTGACTTTCTTATTCCCTACCAATTCTTCCTTGTTTGCAAGTATGAGGTTCAGCATAGCACTTGTCTCTTTGGTTTCTTAATTGCTTGCGCCAGGTGATTCTTCAAACAGAAAATATTTAAGGATCATATGTGTACTTGAATTAAGCCATCCAGTATCGTAGATAATTCAGATGTCTCACATATAGATAGTATGACATAAAGTAATTAATTATTTATCCAGGCTTAGAAAGTATGACTAGAAGGTGTCTAGGCATCCTGTTTCACTTCTCAGGACTATGTTTTATTTTTAGTTGCACATTAAAAAACACTATTTGCATGGCATGTCTTTGTCAAGTGATGTTTATTTTGATTTTGGAGTTAATGTTGCTGCAGTTGAGCTCATACTTGTCAATATCTTTACGGATCAGCAAACCAATGTCAGAAAAGTGCAAAAAGAACAATTACAGAATGAAATAGGTACACCCCTTAAAGGTTTAAAAGCTAATAAGATCCTCTTGAAAATGGCTGATTTTTCCCCTTGTCTTGCCTGATCTTCCTCCTCCTGTCCAGTATAGAGTAGGAAGGCTGGAGTTGCTGGGACCCCAGAGAAGAGTTTAATGAATAAATGTCCTGTGTCCTACATTATATGAATCCTGCCTTAAAAAAAAAAAAAAAAAAAAAAAAGAGGAATAAAAAAAAGAAAAAAAAGTTGTTAAAGTTGATTAGCTATAGATTTGAAGTCTTTCTTTCCACTCACACGTCTTGAAAAATAAGATTAAAGACAAAATAACCTCCAGCTGACATTAACAAAACTATCCTCTTGCAGTTTGGATAAAACATAAGGGCTACTTTGAAAAGCTGGAGTCTAAGACATGCTCTAAAATTTAGACTGAGATTCTTTAGTCCTGATTTTTAATCCAAGCAATGAGCTCTCAGCATTTCTTACCAAAGAGGACAGAAATTTCTGAGGGCTGGTATGTCTTGAAAAGTGGGTCTTTTGAAAATGGATTCAACATCTTATTTCAGAAGTGAGTGAAACACTGATTTAAATATAAGGCCTGAGGTCTATTCCTGCAACAGATCAAGTGTGAGTATATTCTTTGTATTGGGTCACTCCCTAGGTATATCCTTTAGTGCTATGATGCGAGATCAGGATTATGATGGATGAGAAAGGGAGTGAAGGAGGGACACTTCAAGTGTCCAACTTAGGGACTTTTTTGTCTCCCTTTTCCTTTCTGTGCCACCCTGAAAATCTGCACTGTATTTTACACTTTACTTAAAGATTTGGTTAAATATTTGTAAGTTGTAGTACACATTTCTTCTTACCCTTGAGTCTTTGAGCGGTCATGTGGAAATAAGATTTTACAATAGTTCCCATATTCTTTACAGGGTTGAACCCAGCTGTAAGACTTAAGAGTAGTAATTCATCCTTAGTGACCTTGATATTTAAATAAATCTAGCAGATCTATAAAACAAAAAATACTCTTAGAGTATCTCTTCTAAGATTATATTGGAGCAAACCCCAAAAGTCTTGGTGACTGCTGCCAAATGAGGGCAACAGACACAAAGACGAGCCTAACTCTGGGCAGCTATGTTGCTATGTCTCTGTGTATCAGGGTGACAAATTTAATGAGGTTTGTTATGAAATTATGAAAGGCTAGAACAACATGCCGGGAAGAACCATATTCCTACTGCAGAAACCCATAAAGAATACTAGACAATACTCTACAGCTACCTGAAAAGAGGATGGAGAGGGGAGGTGGCTGGCCTCTTCTCCCAGGTAACAAGTAATAGGACAAGAGGTAATGGCCTCAAGCTGTGCCAGAGGAGGTTTAGGCTGGGTGACAGGTAAAAAATTCTTAATTGAAGAGTAGTCAGGCACTGGAACAGACTGCTTAGGGAAGTAATGGAATCACCATCCCTGGAAATACATCATGCAACTGCATACATATAAAACAGAGGGTCAATCCTACAGAAAAGCTTTTTAAACCACTGTGGAAGGCTAAAATAGCAGGTGTTTTACAACCAACATCCTGGAAGGACTATGGTCTGGGGGCCTGTACAGCATTTGTTCATTGGGATGCTTCCTCTCAATGATTTGTATTATATTGGCTGTTTGATTCTTGGCAATGCTGGATAACATGTATGGATAGGCTAAGCCAGTATAATTCGTACAGTGTAAGAGGTTGTTTCTGTTTCTGTTAGATTTGGTCTTGCTCTGATCCTCACCCTTTTTTGCCTTCCTAGTTCTCTAACGGCAAATGAGCTTCTTATTTCTGAACATGAAAATGAACTACATTTTCTATGAACTGCATGTTTAAACTTTTGGGAGTTTATGAAGTGCACTGCCACTTTTTTAGGTGGTACTTATGCAGCATATTAGGGAAGACAGGCACTGTGCTTTCTTATGAAAGGTTACTTCTTCCTCGATATGTCCCTTAGCAAACATAAGAAGGATTTTGTGGATGTGCATGAAACAAGGCAGAGCTGCAACAACTGTGACTTTAGCCAGTTCCACTGCCAAAGTCCTAGCAAAATTATTCATTCGCAGATAAATCTTTAATTGGTTCCCCTCTTAATACTATTTCTGGACCCCAGAGTCCCTTCTAAAATGCCTCGGTGGAATATTTTTCTTCATTTTTAATTAATTATCTGAAATGTAAATTAATGCACAATAGCTTTTTTTTTTTTTTTTTTTTAAGTCAAGAGGAAAGCATTTTCATTGTAAATTTATAAATTAAGATTCCTCCATCAACAATTTTCCCATGGCTAAGCTACATCTTCTCTGTTGTACGGCTCCAGACTCTCCTTCATGATGTTGCTCTGCAGCACTAAAGAAAGAAACCACAGCTTCACAATGCTAAGCACTCCAGTGGGAAACACAAACAGAGTTCATAAACCAAAACATTCATTTCATGAGATTTTATTAAAAGGTTTCACCTTTAAATTGAGCTGTCATATGCTGTTGGGAAACTTTTTACCACAGTTTATTTTAACTATGTAAAAAAACATTAAAGGAATAAAAATTCTGCAGTTTTTCATATAAAAAGCGTGACCTCTTACACACTACCAGCAAGCTATAGTGCATTTAATCATACTGGTTGGAAAGCAAAATCATGCCGAATGTGAGGATTTTTTATTTTTTGCTCCCCCCTCAATTCTTAGAAATGACCCCAACCTTGTTAACATGCTAGGATTTCTGTGTATCTCTACAGCAGGCTCTTTGGAGTTCACTCAGAGAAAACTACAGCGCATGATTAAAAGATATCCTCCAGATGAGAAGGACGTTCAGTAATTTATAAATCATTCATTTGTGACATAGCTTTATACAGCTTTTCAAGGAATTGCATTAACTGCTTTTGCAGTTTCCTCAAATGTTGCTTTCAGTAGACAGTGTCATAGGTCATTACCAGTTTTTCCCTTATGTAAGCAATTCCAACTTTCTATTAAAAATACTAATTTCCACCCCACTACAGTATCTTTTGAAGTAGCATGTATATTAAAAAAAAAAGTCACAAGTTGCTTTGAAATATTAAAGGAATATATTTAAGTGAAGGGCTTTCAGGCAGGTTGTTTTTCTGTATTCCTGATGACAGAAAGATTTTAGCCTACAAAGTCAATAGTAAATTTTATTAAAGTCATTATTTTCCTGTTACAGGCCTTGTGCTTTAAATAAACTATAGCTGACAATGCTGTCTTACATACTGTCATGCTGTAAAACAGCTTTTCTTTATTACCACAGGGACAACTCATTTAGAACTTTGAAAGTGTTTTCACACTGGAGTTGCTCATTTGTGGTGCTGGCCGATGGCTGTTCTTGACAAATACCTTTTATAGCTGGAAATTTCTCCTTTTTTCTTTTGAAGATACAGGGGATGAAAAAAAAAGAGAACTTGCAATCCCAACATTTTCCTGTTAAAGATAAATATTCTACCCCCAACATCGGAGACATATCTCAATCTCAAGCTTGAAATGTCTTACCCTAACCCAAATTTTTCTCAATTACTCTGGTGCAAATTGAAGGTAGCTCCAAGTAAATAGAAAAGGAGCCATTCCTGTTATTCTAATGTCATTATTTGATTAATATTACAGGCATGGGCCCCTGGCTGAGGATGTGATTTCCCAAGACTGTTGTTTTGGTAGGAAAGTCAGCACAAGACATTTTTGCCCTCTCACTGTACTCAGTCCTTCTCTGCTGCAGGCCCCTTTCCCAAATGAGACTGGCACAACTATTTACAGGACCTTGGCATTTTATATTTTTTTGTAAAATCTCTATTGTAAGCTCTGATGAGTTCAGTCTGCCACATGGTCCTACAAGAAGTGGCACACCTAGGGCTGAAGCCAGGGGTGAACTAAGATGAAGTGGAAATAGGTGGCTAGGACAGGAGAAGAGTTTTTTTGAGATGGTTTTGCTGTTGCTGGTTCAGTTTTCTGACCCTTCAGGCAGAGGCACAGGGCCAGTCCCACCGGGGGTCATGCTGTCGGGCAGTGAGACATCCATCCCTGCTTGCTGCAGGGAGGCCACATGAAGCATGAAGTTAAGCATGGGTGTTAGTGTCCTGACTCTGAGCCCTACCTAACAAACAAAAGAGATAAACAGGGGAAGAAATGGCATAGGCATTTTAATGTCTTCTGGTTCCCAGTTTCGTACCCTCTCCCTAAGTAAAATAATTTTTTTAAGGCTACCTGAGTATAAGTAAGAATAAGTTTCGGCTCTTTGCATTGGATATATCCACTTGCTCTTCATGCAAAATGTCTATTTTCACCCTGTGAGAAGCAATGTTCTTGACTGCCTGACTTAGCTCCAGGCCTTCATCACAGAGCCATCCTTCCTGCTCCCAGAACTTTTGTCAGCTGTTGTTATCATGCAAATAGGACTACAGCCAGGCCAATTTTGTAAATTGTCCAGATGAATAAGTTATATGAGCAAATGTTGCTTGAATTACAGATGGATTGCTCGATCTTTGTATTTTGCTGTTCTGAATATATTTCTATGAATTATGCTCTCTATCTTGATATCTGAAAAATGAAGGTTTTCTCTTTAAATCTGTGTTAAAACAGTACTGTTTGTTAGAGTAATTAAATTGTAGAGTTGGAAAACACCATATGAGATATCTAGCTGATCTCTCTCCACCTCAAGGGAGTAACATTGCCTAGAACCTACCCCAAGTGTTTATCTAAGCTTGGCCTAACCTCATGGCTAAAAACCTTTTCTCTCTCAAAGTCACCTTTGAAGCAAATGAAACCATTTATTTCTTGTTGCCGCACACTCCCCACCCCTTTTTGAGCTTTGAGGAAGAAGTGAGTGTGACCTTTTTGTAGTGACATTTTTTGTAGAAGATGGACTTTTTACTTTCTGATTTCCAAACTGCCCAAGCTGCCCAAACCCAGGTTTCTCTTACAAGTCACAGTCTCTAACAGTTCAGTGTTGCTGAAAGCTCCCATTTCCCTTTTCTCCTCAATACCCCATCTCGAAATCTTCCCTTACCATGTACCAGCACACATGCCCATATGATCTCTATTATAGCATGCTTAAAAAGCACACACCAGAAAACAAGCCTAGCAAGAACAGCCTGTTAGCTTTCCAGGGCTATTAAGTTAAAGTGGCTGATGACAGACTCTAGTAAAGATCAAAATCAGTGCTACGGGGTGGACGTATCACACAGCCCTGAGTCGGAAAGGACTATGAATCAGGGATGGTGGATGGGACAGCAGGCTGTTTGGATGGCTCTTGTGCCCGCAGACCTACAGCCTTGGAGCACAGAATAATGCTAAATTTTATTTGGCACAGCTGAAGGCTGCTGCTGAGAGAGCCAGTGCTTCTCTCCCCTTTCCACACTGCTGTGTTCCCATCTTTTTCTTTAAGGCTGCATCAGTGAATCACATACCTTCATTATCTGATAATTTGATGGGCTAGTTTTCCATCAAGCCAATAATCAACCTCACTCATAGCCTCCTATGCACTGGATCAGACGTGAATGAAACAGGAGCAAGTGAACAGACATGGGACTCTTGGCAACAGTCACAGTTGATACAGATTAAACATCAAACAAGACAGGACTGAATTCTTCCTCTTATTTGTGTTGATTGACTCCAATCTATCTACAAATTTCTGTGAGTGTGATATCCCATACTAGATCTGTTACTTCAGAAGAGGTCTTTTCCACTCCAGAAATGTGGTTTGCCTTAGGAAAAGTAGAAGCACAAGAGTCTTGACACAATACAGAAGCTTAATATTAATTCTCAGGTTATAATATTTTAGTCATCTAATTCAAAAGCAGTAACTATCCCGCTTTATTCAGTTAGTTAAATTAACAAAAAACCTCAACTCAAAAAGTAGCAATCCGACAAATACTGAAAGACACTATTAGAAATGGGAAGCTCCTCATGGAAAACTCTCAAATGGAGAGGGAGACTAGATGGGTCTTGAGTCCATTGCTGTGAATATTCTCTACAATGTGACCACTCCAGTCACCTTTTCCCCCAAGAGGTTATCTTATTTGTTCATTGTACACTTCTAGGAACTGTTCCAAACACAAAGGTTATAAATCTACCTCTTGTCAGCATAGGCTTTATGTAGAACATGCATCTGGTGCTCTGTTAATGTCCCAGAGCTTGTGATTCTTGACAGAGGATATGTATTTGTAGGTATAGAACCAGAAGGTCACATTTAGAGTCTGAGTCCATGTACTGTACTCATGATTTATAATAAATATTCTCTCTTTGGCTCACCTGTGGTTTAATTTGCTGCCTGTTGAATGGACTTGTTTTGTATGATAGAATTTAAACACACATCAATGATTTTTAAGTCTCAGTATGTCAGCTGTCTAGGAGTAGCAGCAGTATTCCAGAAATTAGATTTTGAACACCTATGTTATGGTGATTTTTAAGAAGTGCTTACTTGTATTATTGTGTTACAATTCTTCTCCTGGACATCAACACATACTTTTCCCCTTCAAGTTGTGGATTTCAGTAGACTAAAATGCTCAGGAGTGTTAACTATCTGCTGCATAACCATTTGTCCCACCTGCAGAAATGCCCAGAGACTGTTACCCAGACAAAAGACATACGAAGACTGTTTCAAATTCTGATTTGATTGTTTCAATATATAGCAGTAGATATCCAGCTCACATTTTACAACTAATTTTTGCTAGGTCTTCTTGCCAGAAGCTGAGGTTTTATTCCTTCTTCCCCCCACAGTAGTGTCCCTCATGCTTCATGTGGCTAATGTAGATTCTATCAAAAACCATGATTTGTGATGTTTGTGTGTTACTGTTTACTTAAAAGTGCTAAAACCACCTTTTCTTATCAACAGGAAACTTTCAAGATATTTAAAAGCATGCCTTTAAACCTTCTGGCAGCAATAAAGCAAAAATGGCAGGTAGCTGTATGAAAGAAGGGGGATATGTTTATACTATAACTAACTGGGGATGAGGGGGCAGAATTACACCATATACAGTGGGCTGGAGTTTCATTTCATTTACAAAGGTGCAAATACAGAGTAATATGCTGTTAACACCAATGCTTTAAAAAAAAAAGTCTGACTTTATCTCAATGTGTGTATATAACATCAGACTGTATTTCCTCTGAAAAGAGAGGTATTAAATTTGTTTGGGTGAGGAAGGACAAAGGGC